>NC_025704.1:26743742-26755460 GCF_000633955.1 Camelina sativa | reverse complement strand
AGTAACAGCAATCATAGCCATGAGTATGATCACTCTGTGCGTGTTGTTAGCTCCGTGAATACAGATGTTATTAAGAGTCTCACTGCCAAGGTAGACCTTCTTTTGAGGAGAGATCAACAAGCTGTCAACATGTGCGACGGGCAGACGGGTGCGTATCAGCAAGTTGGAGTAAATTCGGGTTTTGAGGGGACAGAGGAGCTGAACTATGTAGGAGGACAAGGGAACTATCAGAATCATGGGTTTAATCAGAATTATAGAAATCATCCTCATCTCTCCTACAGAAGCACCAACGTTGAGAATCCTCAAGATCAAGTGTATCCTCCACATAATCAACAAGGTAACTTCTCGCAAGGATTTCAGAACAAAGGTGCTGGATTTAGTAGCTCAAATGTCCAAGGATACCACGCTCCATCTGCAGCTCCACAAGATAACAAACTCGAATTGAGGATGCAAGCACTGCTGGAGGGCCATACGATAAGTTCTGCTGAAATTAAAGTCAAGATTGATAGCATGTACAATGATTTAAATGAGAAATTTGAGAGGTTGAGTTCACGTGTTGATTCCATTGATAAGAGAGTCTCTGCTATTTCTTCTAGCTCTAAGAACAAAGAGTCATGCAATGCTATAACACTCCATGGTGGGATTGAAGATGGGCTGAGTTGTGCTGTGATCAACTCATGTTTGACTTCCGCAGAGACAGGATCGGTCAATCCTGTGACTAGACCAGCCGGTCCCATCCATTCTGATAATTTGAGTTTGATCCCCAGGGAAATTGGATCGACTGATCCCCCTTATAGATCGATCGATCCCGTCATTGACACAGAACCAGATTCAAAAAGTCCTAGATCGACCGCTCCACGTCCAGACCAGTCGGTCCCTAATGCAGATTCCAAGGAAACACCTCTTGTGGAACCAAAGCCCTATAGGCCACAAATTCCTTTTCCAAGAAGACATGAGAAGAAAACTCTTGATGAAAAGAAGTATGGTCGGTACAAAGAAGCTATAAGTGAGTTCATCGCTGACATTCCCTTTACAGAGGCAGTAAAGCATATATCTTTGTTTAAGAAGGTTTACAATGATGTTGTGGTTGAAGAAAAGGATTTGGTGGATGTTAAGACGTTTTTGGCTAGAGAGAAGAGCATTCATACTCCATCTTTGAAAAGACTACCCAAGTTAGATGATCCAGGAAGATTTGTTGTTTCATGCTCCATCCTAGGAGTGAACTTTGAGGATTCCCTTTGTGACACTGGATCCAGTGTGAACGTGATGTCTAAGGCTGTTGCAGAGAGGTTGGGGATTGATGATATGAAGGCTTCTAAGGTCTCTCTTAAGTTTGCAAATGCTGTCACCACGACTCCACAAGGCTTCATTAGTAATTTAGATGTTCAAGTTGGGAGTTGTTTGGTTGCTACAGATTTTCATGTTGTGGAAATGAGCGGGGGTTCTGTTATGCCTTTGATTCTTGGGCGACCTTTCCTAGCAACAGTAGGAGCAGTTGTTGACTTGCCTAATAAGAGGATCACTTTCTCTAACATTGATGATAAAGTCTTCTACAACGCAATCACTGCAAATGAAGCTGTACGACATGGCTCTTGTCTAGTCGTAGAACATGAGAAGAAGGTGGATGTCATGACAATGGGAGAGAATGGTGATAAGAATGAGGTCAACGAAGTCCTGGATGGAGACACTCATTCTTCTGAGAAAAAGTCTAAGAGGGTTAAGAAGAGAGATAAGCCGAAGATAGAGAGAGTAATACCAGATCTTCACATAACCTTGGTACCCCAGAAATATGTTAAAGACACCATTGAGTACAAGGTGAAGTGCAAAGGAATATCTCGGCCTTTCTCTAAAGTTAAAGCCATCCTTACTCCGGAGTTTAAAGAGAAAGGCCAAGAAGCAGTGGATGGTATGTTGAAAAAGGTTCTGGAGCTTAAGCTGACGAATTGGAGAGCTTGTTCTGATATGAGTTCTCATCCTCCCATCACTTGACGCCTGAAACCACGGTCAAGCTATAGACCTTAAACAAGCGCTTATGGGAGGCAACCCATGGGGTTTGTGCTGGCTTACCCTTTTATTTTTATTTATCTTAGGATTTTGGTTTTGTTTTTAGGATTTATTACGGTGAAATCACGTCTGCTGTTAAGTGTTTTCAGGAACAGGTTCCAAACGCAGAAGATGCAAATTTTTTTTGTTCCAGGAGCTTTGGATCGATCGATCCTCCTTAAAGATCGACCGATCCCGGTGGTTTTCTGTGGTTATCTCCAAGTTCCATAATGTTGCAGATCGGTGGATCTCACCCTGAGACCGGTCAGTCCCCATTCTTGCCAACACCACTCCACCACCAGATGCGAGATCACCGGTTTTTGTTTCTTTTCCTTTCTTTTTTCTTATTTTCTTTGTCGGATTCATTCTTTTCTTGGCTTTGCTTTCACACCGGGACGGTGTGAAGTAAGTCTGGGGGACGGCTGTCTCCAAGTTACTGATGTCGTTTTCTTTGGTTGTTTACTTTGAATTTTTCTTTTATTTGAGTCAATTTTTTATTTTATTGAGTCAAAAATTGGGAAACTATGATCATTTCCAGGAATCTTTTGCTTTAATCTAACACTCTTAGGATTACTTTTGTACCTCTGATTTGGAATGAAGCTTGGAATGAACATGAGCAGTCTCAACACGCCCCAAAAGACACTCGCCAAGGAGAACACTAAGTTGAACCAGAAGTTGTCTCTAGCTTTAACAGGACTTAACCGGATTTAATTTCTTACCTTGGGGCTTGGTATACATCGGACAAAACTCCTCCCTTCAAGCCTTATAAGACGTGCATCTCCTCACAAAGTATGCTTCCCCTCTCTCTTCCCTTCAGTACTCAGTAAAAAAAAAAAAGAGAAAAGAAAAATATAAGAAGAAGAGGATATAGGTAATAAAGAAGTGAACCGAGGGTTGTGCGTAAACCCGTGCATCTTTCGGAACTCATGGAAACCTGTCCACAAGAAAAGAGCAAAGGATTGATAAAAAAAATAAAATGATACCCTAGAAAATTAGGGAGAAATCAATCTTTTGGAAGTGAGAAAAGAGAGAGGAAAGGGAGCATAAGAGGAGGTCTTGGGTGATAAGAGGTTGAAGGAGTCAACAGTTCAATGATCGATACTCCCATGGTAAGACTGCACCTTTTTACTAATCTGATGTAGAGAGACAATGATGGGGAGATTGAAGGTTCTCTAAGGCCGTGGAGTTCAGAGTAAGGAGTGTTGATCCTAATCATGGGCAGAGTACAAAAAGTAGTTCTTAATTTGATGTGATGAAGAGTGCAAAGAAGAGATCCCTAAGAAAATGTGAGTTTCCACTTTCAAGCCTTTTCTCTATTCTTGAGTTTTTGTCTGTTCTTGCTTGAGGACAAGCAAAGATTCAAGTCCGGGGGAATTGATGTGTCTGTATTTTATAGGGTTTTAACTATAGTTTTTAGGATTGTTTTGAGTCTTTTCTTAGGTCCAAGTGTGCTTTTAGAGTCCTTTTTGTCTTTTGTGAGTCTTTACAGGTCCTAGGTGACTTTGGAAGGAATCTGAGCGTTTTGGGGGTGAAAACATGCATCTGGAGCTAATTGGTTGAAGACTGATTCGGGCTAGTAAGCAGATGGAGTGAAAGCAGAAAAACATTCCGGATCGACTGATCCTCGCGAGATCGACCATTCCCGTCCCCGACGCAACTTTTCCTTATTTGTTTTAAACCGACCTTTAGGGTTTTATTTTGATATTTAAGTTAGAGGCACGGCCTCCAGAGACATAAGCTTTATTTTCTGAGACTATTTTGTATTGAGAGCAAAGGGAGAAGATCTCTAATCCTTCTTGACACTTTGGAGAAGATTTCTAAACCCTATTTTCTATTCTTTTGCAATTCAATTATGTTTTCTTCATTATTGATTTGCTGTTTCTGCTTTTCCATGTCTGAGTAGTTTCACTATTGGGTTTAGGGTTTCAGAAGGGTTTCTATGATTAATTGATGCTAGATTTGTTAGATTAGGGATTGATCTTATTGTTCTTCATCTATAGTTGTTCTTAATGCTTAAGCTAGATTGATCACCTAGATTAAGATCTTAGGTTTAATTCATCTGGGCACCAAAAGTGTTGTTGAGTTGCTTGAAAAGAACATAGGTGAGCAAGGTGATCCTTAGCCAACGACAGTTGAAGTTGAGGCACCTTGTGAACATAATCAAACTTGAACTTATTGCTTGCTAGGATTGTTTAGATTCAAACGACAGTTTAGAGTTTTATCAATTCCTTGCATAGATAGCTAATGCTGCGACAGTAGGTTAGTTTTACATTCGAGATTTGAGTTCAAGAACGGTGTTTAATGCTATCCCAATTTATCATCTAATTTCGTGGTCATGTCCCCTAACTGATTCCCTGAGCCCAATATTTCCTTTTTGATTTAAAGCAACTTATTTACTTTCCTGTTTTTAATCGATTACTTAAAACACAATATTTCTCATTGCCTTAGCTATATTTGATCTATACAATTTCATAGTGCATTGTTTGGTCCCTGTGGATTCGATCCTGAAGTGTTACAACGATACCACTAGATCGTGGTGGAGTACACATTAGGTTTTAATTGACCTGTTGATCACTCATATTAAAAAAAATCACCAAACATGTTCAAAAATTAAAATAAAAACAAACAACATCATAACCATTTCTCATACATAAAATTACAAAATTAACAATATAAAACTTATAAAATAGGTATTTTTTTCAAGCCATCATATTTAGCATATAATTTTATTGCATAATGTTTTATCCAAAAAAAAATTTAAAAACAATCATACAAATTATATTTTATTCTAAAATTATAATATAAATAAAAGAAATTTCAACCCGTGCTACCTCTAGCACGGGTTCTAATCTAGTTTCATAAAATATTTTGTTTGCAGCTTGATTGAGTCGTTTTTTAGGGGATAAGTTGCAAAATCAAATGAAAACTAGCAAAAATAAATAAAATTTGAACTAAAGTTATACTGATAAAATATTTTATTTTTTCTAAACTATACAAATATCATGGTTTGAGTTAGCTCGGATAGTGTTATGTATGGTATCTACAAGTTCAGTTTCTATTATTTGTTTTCAACTGAAATAAATAGTCTAGAACGATGTTTTTCTAAAAGTGTTGGCTCGGTTCTATACTTCTATCCATTTCCAGAGTTTGATTCATATATATGTCCATTTTATTGGAGAAAATGTAAATATAAAACAAATCAACGAATTGAGATATTAATTTACGTACCGAGCCTTCACGATTTCGCAGACAGTATGAGCATTAGGAGCCTTTCGTTTTATCTCAATCGCCATCACACCAAACAACAACACCTACTTGGTTCATCAACCCATAATCGATTATTCACTAGTACTCATTATGCATACATAAAAAACAAACATTCTTTTCTTTTTTTTTGTCAAAAAAAAAGAAAACAAACATTCTAATTTGTTTAAGAATTATATATTAACCTGTATGGTGGCTCCACTAGCGTACCAAAACGGTCCGCTTACCCCATACTGCCATGCTACGTTTGAACTTTGTAGTATCGTCGCAGCCCATGTCCACTATTCACTTATCGACCAATAAAAAATCAATGCTTTCACCAAAATTTATGTCCATAGTGGGCTATATGTATACGGGTATATATATGTGTTACTTTATATCATCAATTATAAATCGTAGTTTTACCTGTGACAATGACACTTGCAATGAGTCCTGTTTTAACGTTTCTCCCGGCTGTATTGAACCATTCTGAAGTATGACTACCTCCGACATATCGTTTCTCTAACCATACCTTCATTCATTTGGTCAGGAATTTTATCATGGTGAACATGGGCAAATATTCATATTTTTATAATAACTAACCGAACTATAGGGGTATTTACTTTGGATATATTAAACTGATCCGAACTGAAGGAAATATATTTATATTCGAAACCTGACTTCTATTATAGTACATATGTTATGGCCTATGGAAATGCTTTAGTGTATCACGAAAACCCAAACTTATACCCTGAACTGAGCTCAAACTTTGATTAAAATCAATTTAAAACTAAACGGAACTGATCTGTACTATATATGTCTATATTGCAATTTTGCAATTGTTTAGGCTATGAATGGCAATAAGTTTTTCATTGGTTTTTAGTTTTTAGATTTTGGTTTTTGGATTTTTGTTTTTAAATTTTTGGTTTTTGGTTTTTGCTGTATATTTAAAAATTAATAAATTAAAAAGTCAAAAATAAAAATTTACGCTGGAAAAAAAGGTTTTCCACAAAATCTCAAATTTATGGTTTTTAGTTTTTCTTTGAAATTTAGAAAAACCACTTAAAAACTAGTTTTCCTAATCTTTAGGGAATCCAATTTTTGAAAATCTTGAATGGTAAAGAAATAGATTTTCAAAAAATCAAAAACCAAAATCAACTTAAAAACTAGTTACCATTCAAGGCCTTAGTGTATTATAAACCGATAATCCAAAAAACTGAGTAGTTAAAACCGAAATCGATATGATAACTCGAAATGGAGACTCCTGTAGCTAGTGAGTCACTCAACCAGATAGACAAACCTGTCTTTATTTGTTAACGTTATGCTCTATTTAATATCATATCTATTTTAGTTTTTGTTTCATACGTCAAACTTAAGTATTTGTTTTGTTTCATAATTTTGATAATCCAGATATATTCAAAAACCAATCATAAGATATACGCAAATAATTAAGAGTGTATTTTAGAAATAATTTGGCCACATAATATTACAAAAGGTCGCCACAATTTTCGTACTTAATCGGCCAAACAAGTTTCTATCAAAACGTCATATATAGTCCGATTAATAAAAAAAACTATGATATATCCCGTGCTTAAAGCACGGGTCAACATTTTTTAAAAATATTATAATATAATAATAAAAATTATTGTTTTTTTTTTAATTATTTTGTTTGAGATAATATTTATTTTTAATTGTTATGTAAATCTATTAGTCTATTGAATACTAATTATTTTAGAATATTATAATATTTTATTTTTGACGTATTATTACAGTTTTATATTGTTTATTTATTATATTTGTATCATATTTTGTGAAATATAAAATAGTAATTTTAATATTATAATTGTGAGTAAATAAAAATTATTAATTTATCATCTATATAAATTTAGTTTTACCAACCCGCCAATGTGGAAATTAAAACACACATTTTCATACATTGAGTAATATATCTTCGTTTTAAAAAATTCAAATCAACATATACAGAAAAAATATGGATTTTATTAATTATAAGTATTATATGAAAGTTCTAAACAATGTGTAAATAAAATAAAATAAAGATGATAGGAGAATCATAATTTGAAATCTTAACAAAATCTTCGAATTAAGTTATTAAAAATAATTGTATTTTATACTTGGATATAAAATCTTAGTTTTTAAAATTCTGATTGGTTTATATATTTAAAAAAAATTAGTAATTTCGTCCATAATTTATTAGAGAGAGAAAATATCTTTTTAGATTTTTTAATATTTGATATGTGAGTTTTTTTATTTTTAATTTAATTATATTTATTTAAATTAGTTAATTAAGCTTAATTAATTTAGTCTAATGGCAATTGAATGTAATTTTTTACACATTTTAAGGTTAGTTTCATATTTGTACTTTTCAATTAATATAGTAGGATTACTCAAATTTAAAATTTTAGAAAACAAAGATCCAAAAGAAAAAGAATAACCAACGTCTAGTCTTAGCATTATTGAACTTTGAAAATTTTAGTATCCTTTGTTTTACATGTAATTATACAAATCATTGAATACAACTATAGTCTTTTTGTGGTCACGAGTAATTCACAGAAGTTGTCTTTGGTTTTCATAAGAAAATATATTGTTATCGAGAAACGGGTGAATACTAACCAAAAAAGATGTGAAGATGGCAAAGAAAGCACCAAAACCAAGAATAACGGCGTAGCCAACGCCTTGATCGAGCACCGTCGTGCCTTCGAAGAAGCTGCTCTGCCTCTCGCATCCGCCACCTTCGCCACCATCGTAATATTTGGCCGAGAAATCGAAAGGAGGACACTTGGCCATACTTATTCTGATCTTGCTTTCTTACTTTACGTTATTGAAAAGTGAACTTTCTCATGGGATTTGTAGGGAGTGATAATGGAAAGATTCTTCTCTCTTGTTTAAACTAATAGAAAGAATCTTCAGTTGGAAAGAATCTTGATTTATTTTTAAAGGAATCTTAATACTTGTAAAAATAAATTGAATCTTTTTTTATTGTTGAATAACCTTTCCCAAGATGCTATCCACACAAATTGCCAAAAATTTAAATATTAATAAATTGTTACATTATTGGTGACGAAATGGGGGAGAAAGTCAATAATTTTGATCTTCAGTAAGTTAATGATTTTTGTTTATTTGCTATTTAATGGGTTTCCACTTGAACAAGTGATGTCACCAGTGATCTAAGTACTTGTAGCAAAAGGTCAGTGCCCGCTTGTTAATATTGTTTTCGACAAACATATACTCCCTCTGAATTAGAATAGATAATTTTTAGCAAAAAAAAACAAAAAAGAATAGATGATGTTTTATTAGAATTTTATTTTGTATCACAAAAATTGATTTTCTTTATTTTTTATTAATTAATGCTATAAAATTGTAGATTTCAAAATTCAGTAATTAAGAATTTAAAACTTTAGTGAACTACTATTAGTTAATAATTATGAAAAATATGTTATAATATATAAAAATGCATTTATGACTAAACATTAATAGTTTCTTAATTTTGGTGAGATCCTAAAAAATCATCTATTCTAATACGGGAGTATAATGAAATATGTTCACAAATCTAGAAGCCGCTGAAACAGATCAACCTATTAATGCATAAGATAAATAGTAGTTGAAGAAAATGCATTAGACTTTTAAGCCAAGCATGCCAAGATATTGAAAGAGTGTACGGAGTATTTACGACGTTTCCCCACATCGTTTAATGTTAACGAATTTTACTCACATATTTTTTATTTACGATTTGCTCCTCAACGTTTAGTATTTATGGATTTTACCCTGATCTTTCGGTGTGTATGACTTTTCCTCACATCTTTTTGTTTTAATGAAATTTCCCCCACATCTTTAGATATTCACGAACTTGTCCCAGAACTTTTTGTATTTACAAATTAGCTCGCTTTGTTTGGTTGGAAGCAGTGTTCAAGAAAGCGCTAGACGGTGCCTAATCGGGGCGTAGACGGTTTTTAGGCTGTTTAGGCGTTTACAACATAAAACATTATATATATAAAATTATGTATAAATATATGTTAGAAAAATAAAAATAATTATAAATTATATACAAAATTAAGAAAAATACCTTTATTTAAGTTATATTAACAACATATAAACATTTATAATTACGTATATAGATATAAAACTTAATAATTTAAATATATATAGTTAAAAATCAAAAATAAATATTAAAATTAAATTAATGTAATTTTAAGCGGTTTAGACGATTATGTAGGCGCCTGCTGAGTGTCTAGCGCCTAGACGGCCGCCTAGACCGCTTTCTTGAACACTGGTTGGAAGGAAAGAGTATAGAAGAACATGAGAGGAAGATGATTATTTTCAATTTTTAAACAAATAGAGCTGTTTTTTTTTTCATAGATGAACAACATGCACAAACAGAATAAGAACATGAGGAAGATGAATATATTGAATTTTTCTGTATCTCCTATAGAATCAATATTGAACTCAAAAAATTGTATGTTCTTTTCTTTACCGGTTCTTGTTTACTTGCCCTTCTCATCATCTCTGTAAATCAAAGGTTCCGAGATTCTAACATCATCACTGCTAGAAGAAGCAATCTCACTCCCTGATACTGTTGTTCTTTGTTCTCTATAACATGCCCAAGTAACCATATAAAGCCCGCAAATGATGAGGAATCCTCCCACAACGCTGCGCAGAGAAACGAAACATCAAGATTTTTTGTATGTTTCAACACAAGATAGAAAGGTTTCCATGTGTGTGGATCAGTGGATGGATCAATCATCAATGATGCAAACCTTCCAAGATAGATCGGGCTGCCGAGGAAAATTGTCGATAAAAAGGCGGATGTTGCAGGCTGAAGAGGATTGTATAGAGAAACCAAAGCAGCTCCAAGAATTTTATTGGACCATGTCAACAGTCCATAATTTAGAGCTGATGCAAACACTCCCTGAGGAACAAAAAGAGAATAGAAAAAAACACAAACTAGTTGGTTAGGTGTATCCTTAGATTCAGAATCGTGCTCTAATCTTTTGTACCAAAACATGTTACATCTCTCAGTTTGTGAAAACTTACTGCGAATATAACAGCAAAAAACTCAGATTGTGTCAAGCTCCAATCAGTAGGCTCTTTAACAAACACGAGAGCTGTTGTGATCATTATCGATGTACCGAAGAAGTAAGAATACGCGGCAACCGAAAGGTACGCAGGATACTTCTTCAAAACCGGTGCTTGCACGGCGAGAAAAGCAGCCATACACATACAATTCCCAATCAAGCAAAAAACTCCAATGTGCCATAGATCTAACCCAAGACCAAGAAGACTAGAGACTAACCACCCATTAGGCTCTAGTTGATTTCTATCAATTACTAGGCTATTTACTGAGCTTGCTGCATCTTCACCTCCAAACAAGGCTGGACCACGGAACAAAGCCATCACTACTGCACCCGAAACACAAACGAGAGTACCTCCAACTTTCGTTTGGCCCTCGATTTTAAACAAGTTCACTTTTTCTGTACTGCATACAAACAAAGAAGAAGACCATCAGAAAAGTTTCCATACTCCAAACTTCACATTTTACAGTAATGTTGAGGGAAGTCAATACTCACCCCATCAAGACAGCCAAGAGGAATGTAAAGACTGGTATTGATGGTTGTATAGCAGCCGCGTAAGTTGGATTCGTGTACGCTAAACCCATAAGAAATAGTAATTGGTTCCCAAATATCCTATCAAGATTGAGAGATTCAAATGGTATTAGAATCTTACCTTCAACTAACATGATTATAAAAGATAGATAACACGAGAATTGAACTGATTACTACTTACCCTGCTAAACCGAGAAAGAAGAGTGAAAAGAGTACGCTTCTATTCATGGGAGGTCTGATCCTTCTACAATGATAAAAACAAGAACCAATTACTTACTAATTTTAGTCTTCAAAACAAATCTTTACTAACAAAGGAAAGAAATCAAGAAAACAGAACACCGTAAATAAAAGTAAACAGAAGAGTATAATCAGATTGAACAAAGATGATAGAGTTATCATCAAACAAAAACAAAAACAACATCCCTAATTCCAGTTCCAGAAAGATCAAGTTTTTATTAGGATATGTTGATTTTGCTATAAACCCATCAAATCGAAACCAGAAATTGCATTGACCAAAAATAAATAAAACTTTTTCAGAATTTAAGGAAAAGAAAAAAAAGGAGAGACCTTTCACGGAAGAAAGCGAGAGGAGCGAGAATGGAGAGAGCAAGAAGATCGCGAAAGACACAAAAGACGAGCTGATTCACACCAACGTTAAGTGCTACTTTCGTAACCACATGGTAACCTCCGTTTATCACCTGAACCAACGTCATTGCAGAGTGTGCCATTCGTGTTTCTCTCTCCGTCGCATCGCCGCCGTTTACCATCGCCGGAACTGCCATATTAAATTCTCTCTGACTCTTTCTCTCTCTCT
>NC_025704.1:26726894-26742258 GCF_000633955.1 Camelina sativa | reverse complement strand
GCGAGAATGGAGAGAGCAAGAAGATCGCGAAAGACACAAAAGACGAGCTGATTCACACCAACGTTAAGTGCTACTTTCGTAACCACATGGTAACCTCCGTTTATCACCTGAACCAACGTCATTGCAGAGTGTGCCATTCGTGTTTCTCTCTCCGTCGCATCGCCGCCGTTTACCATCGCCGGAACTGCCATATTAAATTCTCTCTGACTCTTTCTCTCTCTCTCTATCTCTACCTGATCCAAGAGATTAAACAAAAAATACCACCCTGTCCTGTATCCACTTGTAGTTGTAGTAGACCAGGTAATTTAAGATCCTTTGATTTGCTTCTCCTACTAGTTTCAAATTGTGGTCCTTCCTTACATTATCCAAGTCGTTTTGGTTTCTTCTTCTTCTATTTGGTCTTTAAAAATAATTATAAAATAATTATAAAAAATTATTTTTAATTATATGTTTCCTCTCTCTATCCCTTCTGGCCGCATAAACCAAACAAAAATGTATATATGTTTTTTTCTGTTTTTTTTTTTTTTCCTTTATCATTTCTTATCAGATTATATTTACATTTTATTAACTTTGAAATCAAGATTTAGATAATAAGATATAAAGGATTAGTGGTTCGAACGTGTCCTTACATAATTAATCACGTTTTGTTGAAGGATCAAATTAACAACTATTAGTGACGTTGACTTTGACGTTGAGAAGTAGCAGTATTATGGGCTTCAGCTATTATTATTACAAAGCCCATATTGGTTATTAGGCCCATTAATAAAATTATTCGGCCCGAGGTCGCCTCCAATCTCACGCCACCGGTTCCAAAATCGCCCAATCCTCTCGTCTCTCCTATCCCTTCCCTGGCCGCGTAAACACAACAACCATCATCGCCGGAGCTCCGATCTTCACCGACTTTACAATATGTCTGGTTCCGATGAAGAAGACGAGTGTTTCGCTCGATTCCTCGAATCAGAAGTCTCGTCGGTAAATTGTTTTCTTTGTTTATTCATTTTATTACAATTTCATTCAGGGTTTATTCATTGTTTTCTTTGGATTTTTTCATTGAATCTGAAACCTATGGCTTAAAAATTCCTTGATCTGTAATTTAGATTGTAAATTAGATGTTTTTATTCCGTGTAATTCATACTTGACTTGTGTTAT
Source organism: Camelina sativa (assembly GCF_000633955.1). NCBI lineage: Eukaryota > Viridiplantae > Streptophyta > Magnoliopsida > Brassicales > Brassicaceae > Camelina > Camelina sativa. The sequence continues at coordinate 26,741,109 of NC_025704.1, read as the reverse complement.
ATATGCATATTCATTTGAGATTTTATAGCTCTTGTTCAACGTTTTTATTGATGCTTTGGGTTTTTGTTATAGGTAGAGGAAACGAAGAATCCGGAAGAACCTGAAGCAAAACGGCAACGTATTGAGAAGCACGAAGAAACAACAAGCGCTGTAGAGAAGAAAAAGGATGAAGATCATCAAATGGAAGATGGTAACAAAGACAGAACTGGTTCAAAGAGAATAGAGAGTGGTGTTCTCAGCAGTGTTCCTACTGAGCTCTTTCGTCATATCCTCAAGTTCTTATCCTCTGAGGTATGTTATTGTTCATGTGCTTCTTAAGCTAAAGATTAGTGATTTAACATCTTTATTTAGTTTGCTTAATGTAAATCGTTTGAATGTGATTTACAGGATCTTGTATCATGCTCTTTGGTGTGTAGATTTCTCAATTTCGCTGCGTCTGATGAATCCTTATGGCGCCGCCTGTAAGTACTAAGTAGTTTCCTCTCATTTCGCCATTGTAGTTCGATGACTTGCTTTCAAAAATCAATACTTTGTACTTGAAACTGATTTTGGGCACACTTTTGATTGATTTTGTTTTCAGATACTGTATCCGGTGGGGACTAACTCCTCCAACTAGAAAGCTACGGGAGTGTGCGTGGAAGAAGCTTTATATTGATGTGAGTTTCTCACTTGGTTATTTGTTAGAAACGTTTGTTTTTAATATTACATTGTTGAAGAGTATATACTATGTTACTTTGAGTTGCTATTAGAGGTCAAGTTTCATATATTGGAAATTGATTCATTTCTCTTTGTTGAATTTTAGCGTGATGAGCAGGACATGATTGAACTTGTCAGAACCTGTCCGTCAGATTTTAAAGAGTATTACATTCAAATGCAAGCAGCAAAGAGAAGCCAAGCTCCTCTTCCATCTGAGGTAACTATTTTGAATAAGTATTTGTTTATGTTTTGGCATGAATCGTCGTCAGTTGACAAATTTTCTCATGCTCTTGTTTGCAACGTTTAGATGGTGGATGACCGAATAATTCTTGACAAAACTGTACTTGAACAAGTATCTCTGTGGAAGAAAAGCAAAGGACTTGCCGATAAGGTTGTCACTGGCCATATTTGTTTGGGAACTAAATGTTCATACCATCAGATTGAAGATGTGTTCATATGCAAAGAGACAGGACATGTTCATGGTATGAAAGGAAATGCTGTTATATGTAACTTTGTTGCTTGTGTTTTTTTTTCTTTTTATCCGAATCTTACATAATTTTTATGGTCTTTTAAACAGTATGCGATGACAACTGCAAGGAAGTAATATTGAGTCCAGAAGGTGACCTCATGGTGTGTACTATCTCAGGACTTTGTTCTGATACTTTGCTTGTACAAACTGATCCAGACCCAGATGGGTGTGATGAGGAAGAAGCTGAACTAGAACTTGAAGTATTCACAGATAAAAGCCGATTGGGTACATATATATCTCTCTGGCCACCTTTTCCATTTATTCTTTTTTTATTTCCAACATATAAGTAAACAGTTTGCGTCTTCTTTCCATCGCAGCACGAGCTTTTGAACTTGGCTACAACTGCGAGGATGAACAGGAATTGGAACGTACCCTGAGGTTCTGCTGAGCAAAGACTCAGCCTTTTGTTCACTTTCAGAAGGCCTACGCACTCTCTCTCTCTCGAAGGTCTTTTCTCTCTCTCACACCTGATTCTGCCTGTGTTCTCTGGACTTAAACGAATCAGAAGTAGCTCTTGCTTTAATAGTTGTTAGCTTTTTGTAACTTATATTATACATATCATTGTCTGTGATGTACTCTATTGTCCTTAAAAAGTGTTGCATCTAGTAATTAAGTTTGATTATTAGTAATCTGCTACCGGATATTGGTATGCTCTTCAATTCTTATAGATATCGTTACGTTACTGTTTTTGTTGAGTTAATCAATGCAAATTTGATGATTAGTTGAAAATGAAGTTTATATATTCTAAAAACCATACATCAATTATCACCACTGATGTGTTGCGTTAAATGGAAAAATGAATTGAAAATATTTGACTCCATAGATAAGGTATGAACTGATTTAGAAAATTTGCGTTTGTTAGTTACATAAAAATGCTTATTTCTATGATATTTGGTCTTTTATGATAAGATATATATACAAGAACGCCTAAAAACTAAACACCAATTTTATGTAACATTGCTTATTTTAAAAAAATGAAAAATTATTTATATGAGGGCATAAATATGGGTGGATTTTGAGTTGATTCGATTCTTTTGGCATTTATCCAAAAAGTGCACATTTTCTCCCATACGTAATGTAGAATCTCGCGTCCATTGCGCGTTCTCGCAACGCTAAATCTTGTACGTTACGAAAATATTATTTTCATCTTTCTCTCTTTTAACCCCCATAGTTTGTTATATTTCATAAACACCCCCACAAGAAGTTAATAACCGTTCCAAATTGAGAAAAGAAACTAACAAAGCTTTGAAGAAAAGGAACATTGGAAGTTTGGAACTGTTACAAACTTAAAATGTATCGTTCTTCGTGTTAAAAAACTAGGACATAATCTCTATTTATGAAAACTTGCGTTAACAAATTGTGATTTATCTGAAAATACGAGGACTAAAGATGAAAATATACCTTGTTTGGAATTCGTGCCGCGTAAGGAAAACATGTATAAGTAATCTCCTCCACTGTCTTTGTTGTATCTCTTCCAATTTCGTTTCGACATCTTTCGTCTCGGGGGGTAAGAAAAGCTCTCATCTTTTCTTCTTTTTAGATCTTTACGATTGTTGAATTTTACTGTTTCTGCGATCATCAATCAAAAAGGTTCGATTTTGTCCCTGATCTGTATTCTATAAACTTGTCTTCTCCCTTTGGTTCGATCGTGATTATTGAAAATAATTGCATTAATTTGTTGCTGAAAACCTAAAAGTTTTGATTTTTACTTGTTTGGATCCTTATTTGTATGAATGTGACGGCATAAAATTTACGAATTGAGGGTTTTGTTTAGATAATTGGGTTTTTTTGTTTGTTCATCTTAATTTACTTAGCAGCCTTGTCCTGTAATTGATACGCTGGTTGAGCTCATCATACTCTTCCGTGTCTGTTTGATCTACCTAAAGCTTGAAGTGATTGCTTTGGTTTGTGCAATTTGTTTGGGATTTACACTGATCTCTGACCTAATTAATGATTAAATGACATTGCTGGTTTATCTCATTTCTTGAGTCTTGGTGTGTTTGTTGAATCCCCTGAATAATGCTAAGTTCAGGCTTGGTTTGTGTAATTTATCTGATGAGAGGTTGAAGTTGATTGGTTTGTCCAATTTGATTGGGATAAACTAATGTTTTCTTATGTCTTGTGTAGGTTTTATAGTTGATTGAGAAAAACATGGGAGGTGACGACGACAGAGGCTTTCATGGGTATCCTCCCGCTGGATACCCGCCGGGTCCTGGGGCTTATCCACCTGCTGGATATCCACAACAAGGCTGCCCTCCACCACCTGGTGCTTACCCACCTGCAGGTTATCCTCCTCCGGGTGCATACCCACCTGCGCCTGGTTGTTATCCTCCAGCACCTGGTGGTTATCCTCCAGCCTCTGGTTATGGAGGTTATCCTCCTGCACCTGGTCATGGTGGTTACCCTCCTGCTGGCTATCCTTCTCATCACTCTGGTACACTCTCTTTTTCTCGTGCAGTTTAGCAGTATCGTTTATGTCACCTTTACGAAAAAGGTTTCAATTTCTTGTTGTGAAAAAAAAGTAAAAACATATAATTTTGTCTACATGTTGCTAATTCAGTATCATATATGTGGTAGACTAGATGTCACTTTAGGAAGAAACTGAATATGTGTCTCTATGTTCCGTGATTTAGTATCATAATTGGTGTTAGAAAAGGTCACTTTAGAAACAAGTTGAAACAAAGGATCGGCTGAAATTAAAAACCAAAACTTAAGCTTGTATTTATAACGGGAATCCATAGTCATTGATTGTTTATAGTTGCAAGAGTTTGTATTCCAGTTGCCGAAACACAGTTGATGACTTCTCTAATTTCTATCGTAGATTTATGATATATTGGTTACATTGTTTGTCTTGAGGATTGGACTTTTAAATTGTTCTGTGTATAGCACAATTCAATTCAAGTTTTGATAATTTGTTATGTACCACTAACTCCTTTTCATACCAGTTTGAATATCATAATTAAAGACAACATGGCAGATTCTACGTACACTATATATTGTTTTCCCCTTTTGTTTCTTTCTTCATGCAATTCCCTTTACTTCTTTCAGGTCACGCAGGAGGAATTGGGGGTATGATTGCAGGTGCTGCTGCGGCCTATGGAGCTCACCACATAGCTCATAGCTCTCATGGCCCTTATGGACATGCTGCATATGGTCACGGCTTTGGCCATGGTCATGGCTATGGTTATGGTCACGGAAAGTTCAAGCATGGGAAGCACGGAAGGTTCAAGCATGGAAAGCATGGAATGTTTGGAGGAGGCAAGTTCAAGAAGTGGAAGTGATCTAACTAAAAACCTTTTGTGAATCTCTCTGGACTGACCAATGTTTCAAAATAAGCCCTAAACATTATGTAAGGTGACTTTCGTCAGTTTGAGTTCAAATAATTGAAACTTAATTAGTATCAAATCTTATTGTGTATTATGAAGCTATCTATGGCGTCATAACGACAGATTCTTGTTTCGGTTTATGGTTTTGAGAATTCTATATATTGTTACTTTGTGTACTGATTTTTACTTCGCTAAGCTTGCTTATAGAAGTTGTGATTATGATCAGTTGGTAATTCATATGAGATTCTATAAAAGTGAATGGAGTAACTATATATATTTTTAAACTTTTTTTTTTAAAGAAATGTGTTAAAATGATATCTTTATAAAATGGATGAAGTAAATAATAAAACAACACAATAGTCAAAAATCAAATTAGTGAAATGATTTTCTGAGTAAACCAAAATTTATATTATACGTGAAAATGGGTTAATCGTTAAGTAAGTGCTTAATCTTCACTATCTCCAAGTGCAGAGAGTCAAAAAAGACTCTTGTGTTTTAATTCATTGGAATTTCTTATTCTTATGTTATTAGGCTTGGGGATTCATCTTTCACCATGTAGACATTATTAGTCAAAATATTTTCGAACAATGTTTTTAAAATAAAGACTTATTTCTATATAGATTCTTGGATTTTTCCAACGTTGAAGAAAAAAAACAGTAGAAAACAAACTTACCCAAAACAAAAAAGTGGCTTTCGTGCGGTAAAGCATGAATATTGTTGCGTTTAAAAACTTGGACTTGAAGTGTTTGTTTTACTTTAATGCATAATTAATTAATGTGATCAATTTGTCTTCTTTCATCAATGAGCTGGCTTTTGTTATTTTGATTCGTCCTTTCGTTGTACGTATGACCTACTTTTTTGCATTATCATATTTTAAACCTAGAAACCAGATGTCTTCCATTTTTGTTTTGTAATTAATTATATTTTTTGTTTATAAAGTCAAAACATGAATCACAATCATCAAAGATATCAAGATGTGGAGTTCTACACTACACATATACTAATCAGTTGACAACAACAAAATAGTAATCTTTATCTTTTTGTCAATTACATGATTTTTTGAAACTTTGTCAACAAGTGTTATATGAAATTTTTTATAGAAATAATACAAGAAAAAATAGTTATCTTCTGGTCGAGATTACAAAAGATAAATGTTTTTAAAACTTTGATTTTAATATAATATTTCTCTGTTTTTGAAAATAAGTGTTTGATTTGTTATGATAATTCTTTCAATAGAGAAGCTCATGCAATTGCTAAGCTATCACTTCAAAACTCTCTATCTATCGGTTCAGATTTAATTATGTTTAATGAAAAGCGTATTTTATCTCCAAAAAAAAAATATATTTTCGATAAGTCGAAGTTCGACAATTTTGTTAACTATTTTAGTATTTTTGTTGGTCCTTAGTAGTGAAAATATATTTTTTGCTTGTATTGGTAGAAATAGAATTGAAAACTGATTTCAGAAAATTATATTTTTCAAATTATTCTAACTCAAATATATTTAGTTTCTTGCATGGATTTTTTAACGAAAAATGAGTATATTTAACCATATATAGATATAGTGAACGATATTTAAAATTTTTACTCACCGCATTAATAAAACATAATGCATAACCTAAACTTATATTTTGAAAAATAACAGTTTAAGTTTAGACAGTGAACGACTATAAATATTTTAAAAAGTTTTACGTTTTACACCTATTGGATTCTGTAAATCTATTTGATGTCACATACTATATTACTTATATCCGTCTATCCAATTGAATGAAATTTAGACTGTAGAAAAAACATTAAAAAGATGAGCGGTGGGCATACTGAACAATGCCATTAATTTAAGAGGATAATATTAGTAGTTGGAAGTTCATTTAAACTAAAATTAGCTTTGATCTATCAATCAATCACTAATTAAAAAAAAAAACTTAATCGTGTTATAAAATATGAAATCAGCCAATCACATGTGTTCCGCCTGAGCTGGATATCTACTAATACCCGATTAGCCGCGTCAGCATTCACTATTCAAATACTATTTTTTTTTATGTTTCATGAGGATATCTAATTAATCATGAGAATTCAGCCAAAAAAAACTATATTTATATGGAATTTTAATTATTAAGTTAAATAATGGCTCTAAATACGCCATTTGTATAAAATATGAACCTCAAGTATATATATCAAGGTGTTAATCCCGAGCTGGATCAAATGATCGAACAAGATGATTAATTAATTCCTCTATGTGCAATGTGCATAAGCTTCTTTTAGAAATTTAAGTAACTTTTTATCATCAACACACATATACTATACATATAAAAGAATATTAGTACTAATTATATATGTAAAATCGTATTATACTAAAATATCAGTAATATGAACAGTTAAATTATAAACTCCGATCAAATATATGTTTATACAATTATTCACAGATAAAATTAATCTACATCTTATTTATGTATCATCAAAAATCACCATTCTCATGATGAATAAAAATAATATAAAATGATAATAACCATTCTCATGATTATTTACTTTTGTTAGTTTTTTAGAAATTAATATATAATCTAGATTTTTTTTTTGGTTTTTCCTCATATTAATTCTAGATAGTTTATACATGAATAGAAATATCCTTTTGATAAAAAGAAGAAAAAAAATGAACAGCATCTCGAAATAGCAAAATATAATATAGGGCAATTTACTTATTCATCCTTTATCTTATCTAAAGTATGCGTCCCAATGCAATTTGTTGATTAAAAAATAAAACTCGACAGCAACCAGACATTGACTAAAAATAGCATATGAGCATATGAATACAATTAAGATAATATAACTTTTTATTTTCTTGACAAATAAAAGACTAAATATAATACTGTAATAAATAAGATGTGACAACTGGCATCTTATGAGCCACGACTACTGAGGAAAGGAAGTCCCTGGTTTCGATCAAAACCGCTTTGACAAGCCCACTGTTCTGTCTTTTTTGACACATTTGTTTATTTTATTTTTTTCCATATCCTTACGTTTACTTCAATTTAATGAACAATTAATTAAACTAACAATCTATCCCAGTCGTATTTTTTATTTGGTCATTTCTGTTTTTGTTCGTTCTTTTTTCTTTGTCGTTTGGTTATTTCTATTTTTGTTGATTGTTGTGTATTAATTTTATTTGTCCAGATTTTTTAATAAATAATTTTAACATATTGTCAAGATTTTTTTGTTTTTTAGTTAGGTCGAACGTCATTATCTCTCTTTATTTATTTATTTATTTGTTGACTTCTTACTCCTTTTACTGTGAAAAATATCTTCAAGTTATTTTTTAATATACTACCTTTATGATTTATAAAAATATTTATCAGGATAATATTTTTACACAGTCTTTTTACAATACAATTTTTATTGGTATACAGTTTTATGAGATTCTTAACTTTGTAATTATATAGGTTATAAAATTAAGATAATTTCTATATATTTTCACAAAATTTCTACCATTGTATTTAATTTTATAAAGAGTTGAAAGAACATAGTAAAATTTTGAATTTTCTTTCCTAATTAAATATTGATTTAAAATATAGAAAATGATGGATTTGGTCACTAGTTAATTTGGCTTGTTTAATTTATTAGCAAAGTAGCAAATCAATTATATATAAAATATTCGAATGATCTCGAGCAAATGTTTGTTTCTCTATCTCGTACTCACTTTTTTTACTTAAATTTGCAGAAAATAATAACTTGCCCGTAAACAATTCCAAAAGTTTCAACTTTCACTTTTGCTTGCCGTGAAATTCAAAGTATACCATTCTTATTATAAAAAAAACAATCTAAAGAGTTGCCTTTACTTACCAAGCCCAACACTGTGAGGATTCATATCAAAGTTGACCCACATAGCTTTAATGAATTAAAATTGTGACTAACACTTATATTTTTCTATGCATTAATTTTCTGTAAACGATGAGAAATGTATATACAGAGAAATTAATAGATATGATTGGGATCAATTATTTACGTTCCCTTTTTCTTTGTTTATAGTTTATACTCTGGAAACAGTATTAAATAATTAACAACGTCCGTACTTCTTCATACAATACCTTCTGGTACGTGACCCCATTTAAAGTAGATTCCTTTTTTCTTTTGTTTCTTCAGTCTTCGGCGACTAGTACTGCTTGATGATCAAATTCTTAATGTTCAGCCATGAATAAATATTGTCATTTATATATGTATATATATATTTTTGGATATTTTTAGTAAAGTTTAAACAAATAATAGTGGATATTACAATATCTACATCTTAATCTTTGACAAAAACTACTATGACTAGGATGCTATGTATCGAGAGCATTGATTCCGATCCATGCTATTCCAGATAGACGATCAGGATTTTGATTACCTCCCCATTTTACAAATTTAAAACTGATCTAATAAGTGGTTTAGCTAATTAATTTTAAAGGTTTTTTTGGTTTTACTAATTTTAAAGGTTTGTTTATCTAATTTCATTGCCTTTGAAAGGTATGAAATGAGTCAAATGACGTATACCTCCAGCTATCTAGTTGTTTTTCTCTGCCGTTGCCCGTGAGAGCATAGTAGAGGATCTTTGAATCTACTACACAAAACGTTACTCTAGTGTAGCCAACCTTCTTACTAGCCATACATCCACTCCTTAAGCTCTAGTGGACTTGAAGTTACATCAATATGAATTTAGTTCAAAATACTGGCCATTCTTTTTTCTTTTTTTTGGGTTCTTTTTGGAGTGGTCATTCTATTTTTTTCCCCTTCTTTTTGATGCAAATGTATTTTGATACTTACTAGATATACAAATATACAAAAAATGATGACTCCGGCCATTTTAAGAATAGTTTAGGCTCCAAATAAAGTGAAACGTAAATTCATACATTAATTAATTTGTTATCTTTTTTTGTGTTTTTACGTTAAAAAGATAATTTAATATAGTCACAAATTTGTAAAATTTAATTTTTTGTTTAGAAATTTGATTTTTTTAAAACATCATATATTGTTAAACAAAAAAAATTTCTACAGCATCTTAAATAAATAAAATTAGAATTTATAAAAGTTCAAATTATACATGGAAGCAAAATTGTTGAGATATATATAATGTGTGTATAATCATGGTTTACTCATAAACCGAAAGGGCCCACGAACCTAAAATAGAAAGCATGAACTGGTAAAGAAGAGATATTAACATAATTGTTTAACTATTCTTTTGGATAAATATTAACAATTGTATTGTTGAACGAAATAAGAAAAAGAATAATAACAATATCTTATTACAGTTACAACTTGCAGGTTTGGTACAGAAAATCTAACTCATCATTGTCACATCGATGATATATTTTATATTATTTTCTACTTTATATGACTGTAACTCGATACCGTGTGGGGGCAAAATTCAGAAAACAAACAAGACAATAACTTTTTAATGTCTTTATTAGAGGAACCAACATAGGAAATTAGTATTTAGATTTGTCTAATTCCCCTCAACTTGTTGTTCGTAACATTTAATATTATTATTTACTTAATATTTTTTTTTTTTCATAGTGAAACTTGTTTTCAGTGAATAAAGTTTCTCACAAAAGGAGAAAATATTCAAAAGACTGATGTTGACTGAAGGGAAAACCGCGACCACAAGTTCTATAATGATAATATGCGGATTAGTAATTGACTCATGTTACTGACATATAGCTGCATGAATATTTTTTTTGGGTTTAACTACAGCTGCATGAACTAAAAGGGGTAAAATACTAATGTATAATTATATACCATTTTTTCATTTCTGTAAAAACATCTATGAAAATTTGTTAAGAGAAATTGAAATCAAATTTTGAGTTTCAATATATATTATAAAGAAAGATGATTAAAGTTTAGCAAGCAAATAGAACAAGTATCCACTTCTTGAATTTTTATTCGTACTACTTTCAAGATATCCAGATATATAATAGTTAATTGTCATCAATCTTTTTTTTTATCCTTGGTCGGTTTCTCTATGTATAAACAAACAATATATTGACAAAAAAAAGTATTTTGGAATGATTCCGTTAGATGAAAGAAAACAGATATTACAGTCTTTTTTATAATACATTATTTAAATTAAACTAAATTTTACTCTCTTTGTATGAAATGATTCAGTTTTAAGTTTCCGTCAACACAATTTGAAGATAAAACTCTGAACATGTACCAAGTCTATTAGCTAGTTAAAATTGTTTATAACTTCCAAACTAATTAAAAAGTTAAAAACAAATAAACCATTACAATTATATGTACCATCTACTATATGTAATTTAATTGAGTATATTATTCACCTGTATATCATTCTATATGGATGAGAATATGAGATACATCGGATCCGATCGACCCATATGGACTTAGCCGATATAGTTTTGATCTTTTCGATATTTTAAAAATAATTGAAATGGATATTTGTGGGGAAAAGGTCCTCTCAGTTCCAAAATCATGGTAGCAATGTAGCATGGGATAATATCCGTTGCTGATGACGTGGATACTGACCTCTTTTGTCGTGTGGTTAATTGACAACAGTACCTGTCCGGTTATATTTGGATACTATATAAGTATAAACTATAGTAAAAGCAAGTAACTAAACCACTCTCAAATGTTGAGCTCATTTTGTTTTTAACTACATCTATTACTATAATAAACACATATGCATATTTATATTCTTTGTTTCTTTGACTTATTTATTGTGAAGTACAGACATAACGCCTATGAAGATAACACACATGTAACCCTTTATCCCAAAAAAAAGAAAAAGAAAAAAAAGAACATAAATATCACATGGACATCATAAACAAGCACAAATCATGGGAAAACACTCCTTTTCTATATATGCACACGTACATATGAAAAAAACAGACATGTATGTTTACATAAAGAGATTCAAAGGATTTGATCATGTCCAAAAATGTACAAGAATCGGTTTGGAATACGAAACCCTAAACGGCGTGTCCAATGAGAGTTGTGGACACGTGTAAGATAAAGGACACGTTTTACAATTATCATTCCACGACGTTCGCGATCTGAAACGTTCGCCGGCTACGGTTAGGCGTTAGCCTCCCTAATTGTTGTTTTATTCGGCAATTTTTTTCAATTATAACAGACACAAATATATATATGACGTGAAGATGTATTTATATCTGTGATGTATCATGTATGTAAACGTAAGACAGTTCAGAGACTACGAAGAACAAGAATATTCATGTGTGAAGAATATTTCATTCGAACATTGAACTCGTTTTTTAAAAAATAAAATATTTTTTCGTCATTTTCAAAGATGCTAAAATTGTATTTATCGAAATGTGGTTAGATTAGATACATAATTTTGTAATTAGGTTATGTATATATGCGTACGGGTTATATATACCAATTAAGCTAGATTGGGTCTAGAACAAGGCAAGAGAAGATTTCCATTGCGAAAACAAAGTAACAAACAAATAAAGAGACAAAATTGGAGTACATTTACAGCACTAACGTGAATTAACACAAAATATATATTGCAAATTATTTAAATAGATAAATTCAGGTTTCCTTATTGGGAAGTATCCCACGTACGTACGTTTGAAAAAAGAAGTAGCCCACGTAAATCCAAGTAAAGTAAGCTTCTGTCACGCACGCAAATAAAGGCACGTTCGCATGTTAAGAAAGATAGCGTCGGTCTAAGGTACAACCATCATCTAGCTTGTGACGTTCCTGATTTTTATGAATATTTACAAAGTTTCATTCGCATATAAGTTGTGAATATACACAACGTAGTAGTACAGTACACACACTCCAATCTCAAGTGGTCTACTCGATTTGATTATGTTTTTTTTTTTTTTAATTTGGTAGTAAATTTGGTATTTACTATACAAAAAGAAAACCATTTACAGTAAAATTGGACAAAACAAAGCAAAAAGGACCAAAAAAAAATCGAAGGAACTGAATAAGAAAAATAAATAAATAACAACGGGCAAAAGTGTCGTGTTCAGGAACCAGCAACAATGGAGGTCATAATAATGAGTCGAGTCTTAATTAGCTAGTTTTTTGTCCTAAAAAGTAATAAAAATACATACTATTATAGTACATAGTTTAGAAATGATTCATCACATTATTACTTTAGTTTGATCAGTTTCAATATAGAATTGGTTTATAAAAGAATATTTATTAAAAATAAGGAATATATAATTACTCGTGTTAATAAATAAAATAGTTTTGAATATACAATTTTATGCTTACATCCAGTGTTGAACTTTAACAAGCAAAATAAATAGAAAAAAATCATAAAAGTTCATAAATATTTTGAAAAATACCTAAACATTTTAATATCTTTTTAAACTTATCAATCAGTGCAATTTTTGGATAATAAAACAAAGTAAAATTCACCGGAATATTAGGAGGGTGTATTGAAACCATGATTTTGGAGAATTTGATGGGATTTAGAAAATTTAGAATTTTGATAGATTTTAGGGAAGTTGATATGATTTATGGTGAAATTCTTTCAAATCCCACCTAAAACCATGAGATTTGGATTTCTGTATTTTTAACTAAACAAATCCTCTCAAATCCTCTAGAATCCCTAAAACTTATTAAAATCCAAATCCACAAACTGTTTTGAATAACAGTAGATTTTAAAGTAGATTTTTAAATCATCAGTTCAATAACAGTGGATTTCGGGAGACTTTTTAAAATCCATGATTGAATAACATAGGATTTGTAAATTTTATACAAATCACTTAAAATGTCAAGTTGAATACACCCCCCTTAATATCAAAAACCCATGTTCATTTTTGTTTCTTTCTATCTTTGTGTACCTGGTCCTAATACCTTGCGCGACAAATTGTTTTTGCTCAAACATCTGCAACACATTATAGCATTACTTTAATGCAACGCAAATTGTGTTTTGTCGTGAAACAAATTAACACATAAGCGGTTTATGATAAACAGCATCGCCATTCACATGCTAATACCTTTTGACGAAAACACACTTGTAACACTTACGTCCCGTAATAGAATACTAAATATCCTCCATCATGTTTTTATGTATATTTATATCAAGTATCTATACAACATAAATTAGTACATATATATCTTTCTATCATGGATAAATACAAACGTGTCAGTCAAAAGCTGCTGCAAGATCATGTGTATTTGTCTTAAAGCATGAACTCGTACCCTAAACAACTTATATAAATGTTGTGAAATGTATAATGTATCAACTAAGTTGGCACTATGAATATTCTCTATACTACGATATACTTGTATATTAATATCACCAGCATGATTGCACATTTGCACGCCATGTTTGATAAATAATTTCCATTTGACAATCTTATAATACCATTAAGTATATCTATCTATATTCACAATAATATATAATAAATTTGAAGAGGTCGTACCACGGCATTGCTACGTACAACCGAGCAGCGAAACATGAGATCTTATGCCGCGGAACGATGCAACTTACATACATATTTATTCGACCGCGTATATATGTTTCTTGTTGAAAAACATTAAATTTGGAATCGTTCTATGATTAATTTCGCAACTATATAGTCACTGTTCTACTTTTAAAGTTTATGATTTTTTGTATTTATTATAAGATATGTGGAGATGTGGATTGTTTCTTGAATATGAAAAGTCACATATTCTTATCTCTAAAAGATTATAAGGA
>NC_025704.1:26719049-26726712 GCF_000633955.1 Camelina sativa | reverse complement strand
TGTATAATGTATCAACTAAGTTGGCACTATGAATATTCTCTATACTACGATATACTTGTATATTAATATCACCAGCATGATTGCACATTTGCACGCCATGTTTGATAAATAATTTCCATTTGACAATCTTATAATACCATTAAGTATATCTATCTATATTCACAATAATATATAATAAATTTGAAGAGGTCGTACCACGGCATTGCTACGTACAACCGAGCAGCGAAACATGAGATCTTATGCCGCGTAACGATGCAACTTACATACATATTTATTCGACCGCGTATATATGTTTCTTGTTGAAAAACCTTAAATTTGGAATCGTTCTATGATTAATTTCCCAACTATATAGTCACTGTTCTACTTTTAAAGTTTATGATTTTTTGTATTTATTATAAGATATGTGGAGATGTGGATTGTTTCTTGAATATGAAAAGTCACATATTCTTATCTCTAAAAGATTATAAGGAGGCCACGAACTTTTTCTGATAAGACAAATGTCATTAAACTATGTGTTGATCGAGTTTGTCGATCTCTGACTGATTTTGACTGTCTCAAATTCAACATTTTTTGGGGTCAAAGTGTATCGTTGTATTTGTATAGTGTTCGTTTGACCTACCTTTTGAGTGTTATAAATTATATCACATATTGATATTAGTTTTAGATTTAGATAAAATTAAAAATTTCTAATTAAGAGAAAAGGTCCAGATCTACACAATTCATGCATATCAGATTGTTGTCCACATTAAATTTACGGTTTATAGTTTGTAAGTTATATGTACTCTTTTTTTGAGGTCAAACTTAGTTACATGTAATCTATGGTGGGGCATATGATTTTAAATGTTTTAGCTGCAATAGTTGATAAAATTAATATGTACTACTACTTATATATATATGTATTAATTCTACAAGATGTTTGGTGATAGTTAGACTTCTCTAACTTTCAAAATTAATAGGGACGTAGACAAATAAGTATAAAGTCTTTGGTCCTAGATCCCCCAAGAAAGTTTTATGTTTTTATTTTACATGCACAAAGTCAAATGGTATTAATTAGATACAAAACAAAAGTCAATGGATAATTAACATTTATCAATACTTGTTGTGTAATTTAAACCTACTTGTGTGATTTGAAAAACTAAAAGTCAAGTTTCATTTTTATATGTAATCGCATTTAAGTTCTAATCACATATAGTGTAGGTTTTGATATTTTTTTGGTCAACCACATAGGTTTAACATTTATCAATACTTATTTCTTCAACAAAAAAAAAACACATAGGTTTTGATTAATTCGCATTAGCTACTAAATAAAATAATAGTATATGGCTGTAATGCACGCGAACGTGGGAGAGAAATTATATCTATAAATAATTAAGTAAGTAGCAAGTGGGCTTAACATTAGTGACATATATATAATCATGAGAAATTAATCCTGAATATTTGGATTGTCTGTCTTTAATTTGTTTTGCTCAGTGACCACACGTGGTTTTTTCCATTACCGTCTGTCGAAGTATATTAGATTCAATTTTTCATTGTGAAAAAGTAAAATTTGTTGTCAGTTGCCAAAAAAGGGTAAACTTTTGTTAATCAAATGATTTAAGCATATAATTCTACTAGATAGTAGATTATCAGCCAAAAGAAAGAAACATAAGTACTTTAGGTGGTTTATTCAAAAATAATGTTAGCTAAAAAAAATACAAAAATCCAAAATAGTATTTTCTAAACGCACCTAAAACTATTTTAAAACATTATTAAATCGTTCATTATATTTGGTTAACAAACATAAGTATGAGCGTGGCATGGTTAATATGCATAAACAACATCTCCAAAATACTCGGACGCAAAATCATACATGCATTTATCATCAATCATGATTTATTTTTTTATTATATTTTGCCGTTGATATTTGTTAAAAAAAATCTTAAATAAAAATAAACACAAGAGGTCAAGAGGATAACATAGTAGGCAACATAATTAAAGAACTAATATAATCCATGAAATGTGTATATAGGTATAGCCTTTCACTTAACATGGCAAACATTTTAATTTTAATTTTTTTAAACCGCCCATTATATACCTCCTTTGTCTCTACTTAAGGGCCAAAATTGCCCCTTTCCTTGACTTAAACTCATAATTAATTAAAGAGCCATAATTTATATTTAACGATGGCTATAATTTTNTTTTTTTTTTTTTTTTTTTTTTTTTGTTGCATGCTCTTTGACACGTGCTCTCGTCACTCTCGCTCAAATGAGCTGGCTCAACCCAAAAAAAGGTTCCCTTTAGGAAACTCCCTTCTCCCAAATTGTGTTTCCTCTCTCTTCCCACTGCCTATAAAACCCATTCATCTCTCCCACTTGATTTTTCATTCTCAATACAAAACCAACTCCATTAGAGAGAACATACTTCCCACCGTTAAAAAGACCAATTGTGTTTTCAAAACATATACTATAAATGGATTTCTCCGGTTTATTCCTCACTCTTTCTGCGGCGGCTCTGTTTCTCTGTTTACTCCGATTTATCGCCGGAATCCGCCGTAGCTCCTCCACGTCACTCCCTCTTCCTCCGGGAACAATGGGTTATCCTTACGTCGGCGAAACATTCCAACTTTACTCACAAGACCCAAATGTGTTCTTCGCAGCAAAACAGAAAAGGTCTATAAAAAAACAGAGTCTTCTTGATAAAAATCCCCAAAATTCGAATTTTTATTGTCTAAAAAAAAAACATAGAAATTGACTTTTTTTTTTTTTTTTAACTTGTTTTTGATAAAACAGATACGGATCGGTGTTCAAGACTCATGTATTGGGATGTCCATGTGTGATGATCTCGAGCCCTGAAGCTGCAAAATTCATCTTAGTCACAAAGTCTCATTTGTTTAAACCGACTTTTCCGGCGAGTAAAGAGAGGATGCTTGGGAAACAAGCCATCTTTTTCCACCAAGGAGATTATCATTCCAAACTTAGGAAGCTCGTTTTAAGAGCTTTCACGCCTGATTCAATCAGACACATGGTTCCTAACATTGAATCAATCGCTCAAGAATCACTCAATTCTTGGGATGGAACTCAACTCAACACTTACCTAGAAATGAAAACTGTAAGTTCTCTCTCTCTCTCTCTCTCTCTCTCTATTAAAACAGAGCATCCCCTGTTTTTTTTCTGAGTCTCAAAAACAGAGGATGCTCTGTTTTTACTCTCTCACTATACTCTGTTTTGTAACTAACACACTTGTGAACTGTTTCTGATTCAATTTTTTTTTTTCCTATTTTGTCTCATCAGTACACTTTCAATGTGGCGTTAACCTCAATACTCGGAAAAGACGCAATCTTTTACAGAGAAGATCTAAAACGATGCTACTACATTCTAGAGAAAGGTTACAACTCGATGCCGATCAATCTCCCCGGAACACTATTCCACAAAGCCATGAAAGCTCGCAAGGAGCTAGCTCAAATCCTCGCTAACATCTTATCCAAAAGAAGACAGAACTCATCTACACACACAGATCTCCTCGGATCATTCATGGAAGACAAAGCAGGGCTAACCGACGAACAGATCGCCGACAACATCATCGGAGTGATCTTCGCCGCTAGAGACACGACGGCGAGTGTGCTGACATGGATCCTCAAGTACTTAGCTGATAATCCAACTGTTCTAGAAGCTGTCACTGTAAGCAACACACACTTTTCAAAAGAACATTTGAGAAATCTCCCATAAGGGTAGTGGCAGTTCCGTGAATTAATGGGTTTTTGTTGGGTATAACAGGAAGAGCAAATGGCAATAAGGAAAGATAAAAAAGAAGGAGAGAGTCTCACTTGGGAAGATACAAAGAAGATGCCATTAACTTATAGAGTAATCCAAGAGACATTGAGAGCTGCTACAATCTTATCTTTCACATTTAGAGAAGCTGTCGAAGATGTCGAATACGAAGGTATGTACAAATATACATATTTTTAGAGTGTATATAGATCAACATGTTACATATATAAGTATTAATTCTTTGTTTACTATTTTTACAGGATATTTGATACCAAAAGGATGGAAAGTATTGCCGCTGTTCAGAAATATTCATCACAATGCTGATATATTTCCGGATCCGGGAAAATTCGATCCATCGAGATTCGAAGTTGCGCCGAAACCAAATACATTCATGCCATTCGGAAGTGGGATTCATTCTTGTCCGGGCAATGAGTTAGCTAAACTTGAAATCTCCATTCTAATCCATCATCTCACTACTAAATACAGGTTGGTACACAACTTTTAAAATATGATAAGAAGTTGACATATAGCCATCTTTTGGGGAAGTGTTTCTGATAATTGGTATTTTCGTAATTTTCAGATGGTCAATAGTTGGACCTAGTGATGGAATTCAGTATGGGCCGTTTGCTCTTCCTCAGAATGGATTGCCTATTGCCTTGGAACGGAAATCCAAGTAGACGATTTATGAGAAGACCACTTGTCTTTCTAAAATTAGATAGTGAGGAATCTTTTTTCCCTATTTAGGAGAAAAGACTTGATTCTTTTTTTTTTTCGTTGGCTCAAAGAGAAAATAGAGAAAGTAAAAGGAAAAAAATATCCCAAAAGTGGGACCCCAAGTGTATATAGATTTTTTATTTTTAATTATAAAGAAGTAAATTTTGGGAGAGAAAGAGAATTGTAAATTCTTTTGTTACCAATGTAATTCCCACGATCTATGGAATGCTTTAAGAGATTTTCAAAAATTAATTATCATTTTAAATTCGAACTGATCAAAGTAGTCGTATCTCTTATCATTTTACTAGATCAAAAACCAACTGTTTTTCTTTTATTTTGTTTTTTATTTGTATGAAACTCCTTTAAAATCTACTAATATATATATTAAGTTTTCAAAACTTTTAGTTAGAATTGATTTTTTTTTCATTCTTTTTTCTTTAAGATCCATTTCTCTTTATTTTTGTTAAATATATGAATTTGTATTTTCTACGATCACAACATTTACCAATCAGTCATAATCTCTAAAATTTTTACTTTCGAAGTTCTTACGGCAAAAGTTTGTGCATGTAAAAGTTCATATAACTAAAAGTTACAATTACCAATAAGTACTTAAATTTAAAATACATATATTACGTAAAAATTTGCAGTAGTCGAGAACTAATTGTTAACTAGTCATATTAACTTATTTGATCACACATACAACAAAAGTATTACTAATCTTTTTATATAGGCTATTTTATGACGAATAATTAAAATACAAAACACTAAAATTAGATTAAGTTTAGACTTTAGAGGATTGGTGTAAATAAAAACATATTCGAAGGATGCAATATGGTGGAAGGCATAATTTCTCACCAATTCCATAGGTTCTCTAATCAATTCCACAATTATGTTGTTAATTATCAGCTACACCTTTGATCAAACAAAATAAGAAAGCAATTAACAAATCAACCAATAAATGTGTCAAACACACCCCATATTTCTTTTTAATCATTAGAGTGACAGACCAAATCACACTTCAGGATTTAGAAAAGAAATAGAAAATGAATAAAAATAACATAGGAACAGTTATTACTTTTCTCACACAACTAGATCAAATCTAAATCAGCTTAATATATCTTGGAGCGACACAGAGGGCAATATATACATAAATTAAATGTGACAAGGGTACCAAAATTCAGAATAAATTAAGTAATACAAATTATTTATACTAAAAAAATTCAAAATAGTATCCGATGTTAGTCATATTTTACACTTAACAATGTGTAAATTTGATTTTTTTTTTTCTTTAAAATGTTGCTAGATTAACATATATAGCTTGAAGAACTTAATCATAAGCTTGTTAAATGACTGATAAGCTACCAACTTGATCATAAGCTTGTCAAGTGATTAAATGGGTTTGTTTAGTTGAAGTGTTAGGTTAAGACATGAACAGGTATAAATATGTTGTNTTTTTTTTTTTTTTTTTTTTTTTTGACAACAATATGTTGTAATGTTGTATGAAATAAATTATGTGAAATTAAGGAGACAAATGTTGAAATGTCTAAACCTAAAGTACTCTAAGAGATCCATCAAGAACATTTATAATGTAGACATCAAAGAATAATTTTCCTTACTGTTCTAAAGGGTTTGTGAGTAAAAAACAAATCAAGAACTAAGAGTTTGTAATCCCTAAACTTATTTCTTGACATAATAAAATTTTAAATATATTCAAAAACTAAATTCATGAAATCAAAAACTAAAAGTATCATATGATGACGAAAATATTAGTAACAACAAAAAGTTACAATTGAAATTATCAAAAATTTAAGAAAATTGATTTCAAATAATATATATTAAATTATGAAATTGGAAAAAAAAAAAAAAAACAAAACAAAAAAAATATAACAAAAATAAAATAAAAAACAACCCCACAGCGTAGAGCGGTTCCAACGTATTGCTTTTAATATAAGTTAGCAATTAGCGCATTAACACCGAACCATCGAGGTTGATAAGAGGTAAACAGAGCTTAACGTAACACCGAACCATCGAGGTTGATTAGAGGTAAACAGAGCTTAACGTTTTATAGACAAAGGAAGAGAAGGGTAATGGGTCGCTTAGAGGTAAACAAAGCTTAACGTTTTTCTATTTTTGGGTTAAAGGGCTTCAGATATCTCAGTTCAACGTTTTTAGTCTTCGCTAACTTCATCTTTAAGCTTGCGTACTCTCTCCTGCTTCTTGCTTTTCCTCCATATCACTTCAAAAGTACATATATAATCTGTACTAGAGAGTGTGAGAGAGACTAGTGATTGACTAGCAAAGTGGGGATCGACGGTTTGATAAAGGCCTCCAAATTTGGTTTGAATCAAGAAATCAAGTTCAAAATGTTTTTAATTACTTCATCTTTTTGTTGGATTAGTAGTGGACTTTGCCGTTCGCGAGTCACTGTGATCAAGGGGAACTCGTGATCATTAATGATGTTCTTGAGTGAGTTTGGATCAGTTATTGTGGAAAAACCAGAAGATTAGACTTTCACACTCACATGTATATAAACAAATCGAAAATTCTGAGGTAGACATGTATAGTAGGATATAATCTACCAAACTTATTATTACAATTTAGAGGAAAACAAGTAAAAGAGTATTAAATATCGCAACTAGTAAGAGCAAAAGAGAGTGCTTATTAGTACTACAACTTGGAAGACTGTTGTACCCACGATCTGCCATCTCGGACAATAGGTGAGTGGGCCTAGGCCGGGTTCGTCTACTGGGCCAAGAGCGAATTAGTGATCGGCCCATCAAGCCCGGAGAAAGGAAGAAAGCGCGGAGATGCTTCAATAGCAACCACAGCTCGAGGTCTCCAAGAATCCAGTTCGGAAACAGCTAAAAGGTGACCTCACTGAGTCCATTTTCATCAATGATAAGTTTCCGGACCAGGAAATCAAGATCGGAGTTGGATTGGATAGCAAGCTCCGGGCCAGTCTGGTAACCTTCCTAAAAGAAAGAATGGCCACCTTCGCGTGGTCCGTAGACGAGATGCCCGGCATCAGTCCGGAAGTTATTTCCCACGAGCTGAATGCGGACCCTACGTTCCGACCTGTGAAGCAGAAGCGAAGGAAGTTGGGCCCTGAGCGAGCTGAAATCGTTAACAAAGAGGTCGAACGTTTGCTGAAGGCGGGACAGATACGTGAAGTGAAATACCCTAAGTGGCTCGCAAACACGGTG
>NC_025704.1:26717348-26718417 GCF_000633955.1 Camelina sativa | reverse complement strand
ACTAGCCTCTTCGGTTAGCGGCGATGTCGAAGCCCCGTGGACATTGTACGTTGATGGTGCTTCTTCCAAGACGGGAGCAGGAATTGGGGTCCGCCTTACTTCTCCTACAGGCGAAGTGATCGAGCAGTCATTTCACTTGGCTTTCAGCGCGTCCAACAATGAAGCCGAATACGAATCCTTCCTAGCTGGCTTACGCCTCGCAGTGGGGATTGGTGTCCGAAGACTTCGAGCTTTTTGCGATTCGCAGCTGGTCACCAACCAGTTTTTGGGGGAGTACGAGACAAAGGATGGTCGTATGGAAGCCTATTTGTCCGCAGCCCGGGAGTTAGTCACTAAGTTCGAGGAGTTCGAAATCACTAAGATCCCACGAAGTGAGAACTCCGCCGCGGACGCTTTAGCATATCTGGCATCAACCTCCGATCCCGCGATGACAAGGATTATCCCCGTCGAAGTCATCCAGTTCCCAAGTATCCGTCTAGAGAGTTCAAACGTCGTCACTCGGGCGATTAAAAAACAGTTGGCAGCTGAGGAAGCAGCTCGTAAGGCGGCTGCGGACTCCTTACCGTCAGAAGATCCGGCTCCCGTTATGCCCACTCCGATGGAAGTTCATCCACCTCAAGCTGAGCTAGACGCGAATTCAACTCTGGACCAATCGAGCTCACCGGTCGACAATCGAGCTATTATCCCACATGCTGCTCCTAGCGGCACGAATTCTAACAGCTGGGGGGCAGATGACTGATGGAGCCCGATCTGGGCTTACCTGGAAAAAGGGGAACTCCTAGCCGACAAATGGGCAGCTAGGAAGCTCAAGATCGTCAGTGCGCGGTACTGCGTTCACAACGGAATACTTCTACGCCGAAGTATAGCTGGTCCTTATTTAACTTGTGTAGCTGGTAGAGAGCCCACAATGCTGATGCGAGCTGTCCACGATGGTCCCAATGGAAATCACTTCGGAGGGCGGACTCTGGCTTTCAAAATCAAACGACAAGGTTACTTCTGGCCTACCATGGTCACGGACTGCAAAAAATATTCTCGGACTTGTGAGAAGTGTCAGAAGCACGCCCCGTCA
>NC_025704.1:26698969-26717288 GCF_000633955.1 Camelina sativa | reverse complement strand
CCCTGATTCGAGATCTGCCCGAGGTTAGTACCAGACTCATCGATCGTAACGCTAAGCGGATTCTCATTACACAAGAGATCGGGCGTATCCGCCAAGAGGTCAGAGAATACAGCGAGGTCGAGATCACGGGGAGTTACCTTTGAAACCTTTTCGTCGGCTTCCTCCTCGTCAGTTTTCAGGAGCCCGAGCTTGGCCTCCATATCTTGGATCTGGCCCATGAGATCTCCTCGACCAGCATTCGGTTAGCCCTGATCTCGGCAGCTCGGATCTGGAGCGGGGCTAGTTTCTCCCTTTCTTCGAAAGTGACCTTTACCTCCTCAACCAAGGGGCAGAGAGTTCGCCTCATCGCCTGCCTTTCTTCCCTCCGTACCCTTTCAATCTCGCAGCTGTTGCCAGCTTCGAGTAACTGATTGCGGAGCTCGATCTCGTGTAGTCTGTTTTTTGCTGCCTTGGCATCTTCCGCCGCCTCAAATTAAAGGTCCCCCGCCTTCTTCAGCTTGTCGCGGAGGTCTTCATTAGCAACCCCGAGGTCGAGCACCTCTACCTCAGCCTTCTTCATCCGAGCTCGGATCCGCTCGGCTTTCGCTACGGTGTCAGCATTTTCGGCTTCCAGACGGGCATATTCCTTTACCTGAGCTTCTAGGTCGGCAATCCTTTCTTGAAGGAGATGCACTTCGGAAGATGACGGGGAAGCGAACAGTTGCTCCTCATAGGAAGCCACCGAGGAGTTAAACTCGATCATTAGCTGAAAATGGCAGCTTAGTAAGCAACTGTCTGGCAAAAAAAAAATATATATATATATATATACTTACCTCGCCGATTTTATCCGCAAAGCGAAAGAAATTCGCACGGTTGACCTCGGTCATATCAGCAAATGCCGGAATTCGAACCCCGGGTCGAATGTAGCTCCTCATTAGATCGGCTGGGGATGCAGGGGGGACTGAAAGATTTTCGAGCAAAATTATTTCAGTCATCAACTATCGAACAGTCAAAAACAAAAATAATAATTTTTACCTCGGGCGGAATGACGTTCCCTCAGAGGGTTTCTTCCAGAGGAATCTCCGGAGTCTTTTGGCGGTGGGGCTTCCTTAGATCTCCTCTCCGAGGAAGGACCCCTGTCTTTCGAGCTGGATCTACTTCGCTCATCCCCTGATGGGCCGGTGCGGGCTCGCCCCTTTTCGCGAGAAGAGGAGGCGGTCTCAGGCTACTTCCTCTTCTTTGATGAATCAGTTTGCTGACAGGAGGCCTCAGCAGAGGTTTTCTTCAGTGCTGGGGGGGAAGCAGCGATCTCCCGTGGCTCATCGCTAGAATCAGCAATGACAATCACAGAAGGAATCAATGGGCCAGCAGGAGCCCTTGTTGATTCTGTGCCAAGCTCGGGAGAGCCAGCTGGAGGCACGGAAGTCCCGCTCACCTCGGGAACGGCGGAATTCCTGTTAGAAATGCGAGCTTTGCCTTCGGCGAGGGCCATCGCCATCTGTTTCTTTGCCTCTTTTTCGGCAGCTCGGCACGCCCTTTCTTCTCTGTAATTCATCTCCGAAACGCTTAAGGGGGTGGAACAGACGAGAGAACGCCTTCCGAGCCTCGCCGTGGACTCTCTGATTCTTTCGCAAGAAAAAGAGTCCCAAGCAATCTGTCCCTGGCTGCAGAACCTCGAGAAGAACTCTGCGAATGTGGGGCAAAGCAATCCGCGCTCAAAGTGATCTGAAAAAGAAACAGCAAAAAGGTGAGACGGGACGACAAGCAACACCTAACCTGGACCTAGCAAGGAACTCCGTTCTACCGATTTTCGAAGTCCACTTTGATACGTGCGAACTCACGCGGTGGCCGAAAGTGAGCTCGTTAACCGGGAAAAAGAAGTAGGACTTCCGCCACTTTTCATCCTTCTCGGGCAGATCGTCAAAGACCTTTAGCCCGGAAAGTGGGCTTACGTAAAGCGTGCCCTTGGTACGACCAGTCTTCACCGTGTACACCTGGAGGAAGTCGGCCAATGACAGCTGGTAGTTGAACTCCTCCCCTAGAGTTTGCAGGCACAAGACAGTCCGAACAAAGTTAGGGCACATCTGAGGAAGAGCGAAGCCCAGTTCGAACATCATCTTCACGATGAGTTCGGGAAGGGGGAATGACAGACCGCACGCAGAGAAGAAAATCTCGAACGCGCAGCAGTACCCTGGAGGGGGGTTCTCCGGAGACTCATGCGCCTCCGGGAATCTGATTTCCACCTCCGACGGAATCCCGGTGGATCCTCTAATCTCGGCTATGTTCTCCGCAGAAAGATTCGACGGTTGGTGGGGGCCGAAAACGCCCGGAATCAAGGGTTTTGCGGTTTTTCCCGATGAGGATTTCGGCGGAGACATGCTTTTCCGGTAAAAGTAGCAAGGAAATACAGGAAGAGTGAAGGGTTTTCCGGCGAAAGTAAAGAAGTTTACAGAGGAAAAGAAAGAAAATTGGAGAATGGAAAATACAAGCACAATTGGGGATTAAGAGTGAAAGAGAGAGAAGCCGAGTTTACCTTTATACACGGAACCAGGGAGCAATGATTATCTGGGGAAGTGAAAGGTCTCGCACCGTTTTCTCTCTCTCTTATAGTTAACACGCCACCTAGTGGGCCCCGAGTCTTGTTCGGGAAGGCAAATCCCATCATTACCACGATCAAATCGTGGAGATATGGGAAATATTCAGTTTCCCGAAATTGATCGCTTGAAGGTTAAAAGTCCCCCGAACTGTTCAGCTCGGGAGACTTGGGGGGCAACTGTTGTACCCACGATCTGCCATCTCGGACAATAGGTAAGTGGGCCTAGGCCGGGTTCGTCTACTGGGCCAAGAGCGAATTAGTGATCGGCCCATCAAGCCCGGAGAAAGGAAGAGAGCGCGGAGATGCTTCGTGCTGGCCAGTTCGCAGCTCGGTCCCGGTCAAAGATTCCCGCATTCAAGATGATTAATTAGACCGCGCAAATCGCGTCCTATTAATGGTGCATTAATTTAGTAATAAATTGGTCGGTATAAATATGTAAGGGGGGTGTCAGTTGTAAAGGATCGAATATTTTTTCCAGCAATAGCAATACAAGTTCTAATTCTCAAATTCTCTCAATTCAGTTCGGAACTGTTTTACGGCGATAAGCTCCTCCACAATTTAAATCACTTCGGAAGGAGAAGCTCGTTCTCAGTTCTCACAAAGACCAGGAAAAAAAAGAGAAAATGCATCGATAATGAGCCAAAACGGTGACTATCTAGCTAGCTGCTTAAGCCGCCGATTGTGGGTGCGGCAGAGCGAATCAAACCTCGAGAAGGTCTGATTCCCACACGACGAAGCTGATTTTCAGCTTGTGCAATATTAATCAACAATTCACGCTCACGAGAAATTGCCCTTTCCAAATTCGCTCTTGTCATGCTAAGGCGAAAGAAGGCAGCTTGGAGCTCATCATAGCGGACTGGAATGGTCGCTTCATGGGTATCATGTCTGAGTGGAGAGATCCCTTTCTGCTGGAGATAATGATGATGATCACTTGGTTCAAACGGAATCGAACCTTCAGCAAATGTCTTTCCTGCAAGACGAAGCTGGCTCTTCAGTTGTTCCAAACGAATTTCAGCTGTAAGCTCCCTAGAAACCATACCCTCCAGCTTCCTCTGTAGCAAACGATGTTCAGCCAAGGCATCTTCGAGCTGCTCAATTCCGACTGAAACGTAGCCACAATGAGTACGCTCCTTAACTCTTACACTGTCCATACTCCGGGCGGAAGCATGACCTGCTATTCTGGCAGGAGGAGCAGGGTCCTCTCTCCTGGGAACAGGCTCTGTTGTCTGCGAACGACGTCGAGATTCCACAGCTCCGACTGCAGGGTTGAAGTCATCATGATTTACAAATTTAATATAGAACAAAGTATTTACTATCTCCATTATTTTACATAACAACTAACAAGTACGTACGCTTCTAAAACTGATCTATATTTTGTTGTGTATTTTCTAATACATATAATTTGAAACCAAACACACTTTTATCTCTATCATTTGATAAAAGAGAGAATATATAATAGAAACATGTAACTATGGAAAAACCCTAGAACGATGTTCGTAGTGAAACGGGGATCAATATAATAATAAACTCTACTTTAGAATCAAGGGGAACGACCAAATTATAAACTGGAAGTTTTACGACTTAATACGCTTAAGATAAAATAAAAATATATACTGTTCTCCGAGGAGCCTCCGCGGGCTAGGTCGCCGTGGTTATGGTGGTGGTGGTGGTTCATCTTTTGTAGAGGTGGATTCGTATTCGTAGATCTCTCTCTCTACTCAAAACGCCCTATTTTTTTATTTATTTGGCAGCGAAAGCAGGCCTAATCCTGACTAGAAAAAAAAAAGAGAGAATATGGGCCGATTAATGGCCCAAAAATTCACAAAGATGGACCAACGGCACACAGATCACCCCGCCTTTAAAATCACGACGGAGAACTAACTCAAGCCACGACGGTTCCGACTCGGAGTCGAGAGAGAGATTTTTCAAAAATTGCAACAGGAGATAGATAGAGAGCAAGAGCCCTAATCGATTACATACTCTGATTCCTTCTACTTTTTTTTTCCCCACTGATTAGTCTCTAAAAAAATGGCGAGTGAGAGCTCGCAATCTTCTTCGCCGTCTTCATCTCAATCGCCGTCATCTGTACCTTCTCCGTCGCCGGGAAACAACGTCGGAGATGCGTTCGTAGGAAGTTTCATCAGTCTAATTTCTAAGTACGAGATCCGTTACGAAGGCATTCTCTACCATCTCAACGTCAAGGACTCGACGCTAGGTCTAAAAAACGGTACGGATTCGAATACCTATGCGATTTCGGATTCACTTTTTTAGGTTTCCGAACAACGAAGAGAATACATGTTTGTGCTTTGTGTATTTGTAACTGGAACATCGAGTTTGGAACTGGAACTTTGATTTTTGATTCCGTTCCTGTGGTTGATTATGTTGCTTTCTCAAGTTGGTCTTTAGATTCTAGGAGATGTGAGAGAAGCTTGAGCATTCGTTTCTATGTAGTTTAGTTTCCAAATTTGTGTTGAAAATGTAGTGGAGGATTTAAAATTTGGTGACTCTAGCCAAAATCTGGAAAACTTCTAATGTTAAGTGTATCATGAGAGGTGAAGTTACCAAGCTAATGTTAACTTGTGTTGACATTTGAATGTGGCGTTCTTGTGTTGAATGATAATTCTCTTATGTTATCTGGTTGTGCAGTAAGATCTTGTGGAACGGAGGGGAGGAAGAAAGATGGGCCTCAAATTCCGCCATGTGATAGAGTTTACGATTACATTCTTTTCCGCGGAAGTGATATCAAGGTTAGTGTTCAGACTCGTATGAATCCATTAGACAAATTATGTTTCATGTATTTTGTAGAATCGTCATTCGTTCTTTTTTTTAAATTGGAACCCCTGAAACATGATCATTATATAGTTTGTAGGCTATCTATAACTATTTATGATATGTTTTTAGGATCTGCAAGTTAATCCACCTCCATCTGCACAGTCGAGACCAGAGATTCAAAGTGAACAAGACATCAATCAGGTAAAGACATTCATTTAGAACATGGAAATGAGAATTGTATGCTAAATTTGGCTCTTTTTATGATGTCTTCTTGTCTTATTGCCCGTTCTTTGTT
Source organism: Camelina sativa (assembly GCF_000633955.1). NCBI lineage: Eukaryota > Viridiplantae > Streptophyta > Magnoliopsida > Brassicales > Brassicaceae > Camelina > Camelina sativa. Next base: position 26,711,646 of record NC_025704.1, on the reverse strand, counting down.
TACAGTCCTCTCATGCTAGTTCAGCTATGAGCTCTCCGCTTTCTGGCTATGATAGTGGTTATGGTTTGGGGAGAGGAACACAATGGGTCAATACACCTGCTTTGAGTAGTAAACCGGTTCCTGCCACTCAACATTCATCAGTCCCTTTAAGTTTCCAGCCTCCTTCAGCTAATCCTGGAAGTTTGACAGAATCACCAGTGAGCTTAATTGGTTCAACTCAAAGTAATGCTGGTTCGTCTATGCCCATGCCTTCTTTTGTGCAAGGTAGCAAATTAGGTGCCACTGGTGTCCCGGTTGGTATGATGCAGCAGCCAGTTTTATCTCCCTCGACGATGCCCAATAACCCGCAGATTATAGATTACTTTGCTTCACCAATCATGGGATTAGTGAATGATACAACACAGGTTGTTACTCGTTCACCCGAAGATGTCTCTAATCGATCTTACCCTTCTAACCCTTCTCCCCTTGGTCAAGCACAATTCCATACTCCACCTGGCCTTGCTTCAGCACCCTCTAACCTTTCTCCACCTTCTGAACCGCAGCTTTCTGCTCCAAATATTCAGAACAGCTACCCCAGTGTACCCCAGGCTGTTGGTAAAGACTTCTATGACTCTCGGTCTGATCATCCTAAACGATCTATACCTTATGAGTTACCGACTGTGGCTTCTTATTCAGCTCCTGGGATTCCTGGTCCATTGTCGAACTCACCTGAGTCATTCTTCGGTATGGATCCATCGCTGCAATCTAGGCAGCAGATGGTAAATAGGGGTCAAGAGATGTTTTCTGCTACTAATCCGGTATCAATGAATGTGCCATCACAAAGTCTTGCAACCAGAAATCATGCACCATTACTGCCTCTTCCAGTTTCAGCTCAGGTCTCGTCTATTTTAAATTCTGTTTCTGATGTTTCATATAATCACACCTATGCGTGATTTCTCATTCTTATCTTGAAATTGCCTTGCGATTACGTTGCTTTTTAGATTTCATGAGGTCACTAGCATTGATACAATTAGCATCTTGATCTCTCATGGAAGTGCTACACTCTTACTAACAATCCGTTGCAATTGCTGTTTGTGTCCTTTTTCCAGCACATTTTATGATTATCTCACTTGCGTTTTCTTTGGTTTCAAATTTGTTGCAGTCTCGGATCCCTACTTCTAGCATTGAGTTCACTGAAGAATTTGATTTTGAGGCAATGAATGAGAAGTTCAAGAAGAGTGAACTATGGGGTTATCTCGGGCAAAATAACCGGAGGAATCAAAATGATAATGGAGAAGAAATTGCAATTGAGCCAAACTCAGAAGGGAAGGTAAAGCTACTTTTGAACGATGATTAAATCTCAGAGAGATCTGAGTTCAAGTCTTAACATGATCTAGTTAATAATTTTGATTTGATATCTAGGCAGCGGTTAACATTTCTTTTTGCCTGTTGCAGCCTTCATATAACAAGGATGACTTTTTCGACACAATCTCGTGCAATCAACTTGACCGTGTGGCTAGAACCGGACAACAGCACAACCAGTTTCCTGAGCACATGAGACAAGAACCTGGGGTTTGTTTCATCCTTTCTATACTCATCAACCCGAAGTTCTGAAACCATTCTTCTCCAAATCGGAATAGCGTTTGCTTATAGAATTTTTTTACTCTCTTTATCTTTTTATTCAGGCATTTGGTAATCATTTTCAAAGGCCACCCCCACTACAACCAGGTCAGGGTGCATATCTCGCTGCACAATCCAATTACAGAGGCGGTTACCATAATAACAACAACTACAGAGGCGGTTACCATAACAACAACAACAACTACTACTCAAACTCGGGTTATGGTTACTACTCTGGTGGAAGAGGCCGAGGTGGAAACACACATTTCTGACCTGATGAGCTTCTGTCTTCCTCAGAAGGCTTTACTGGACGGTTACACTCGTGCACCTTCACTTCTTCTTTTTGATTTCAGGTTTTCTTTTGGGTAAAAAAACAGTTACCTTATCTCAAGATTTGTAGGCACATCATATTGGCAAGTTCATGATCCTTTTTTCTATCTGATGAGCTTTAGCCTCAGGAGGAGAGAATGTTTGTTCTCCATGTAGAGAAACAAATAGTCAAATAGTACTACGAACCTTTTTGGTATATATGCAAATCATTACTTTTTAATTAATAATATGCATATATAAGCGAAGTTAGTAATACTTACAAGTTAAGAATTACATACATTAGACATTATGTATATAAGAAGAAGATTCCTTAAAATTTAGTAAGTACACGACTTTATCCAATTATGTATGTTACTTGCGAGACCCATTTTGCCTTTAAGCCAAAGGAAAGAAAGATACCAAAACTTTCCCCACCGAGTAGGGTTTAGTACCAAATCCTTCAAAATCAATTGTCCTCTCTCAAACCTCACCCAAACCCACCAAAAAGCCAACAACGTTGTTCCCAGAGCCCGAATGCTGTCTCATCGAACCCGTTCAAAAATCTGATCCCGTGAACCCCATAATAATGCCCAGATATGCTTCTCGTCATGGTACCAGTCCTTTCATCTGGTGTGCAGCTATCATTTGCGCCATAATCTCTATTGTTGTAATCTTTGGTGGCATTGTAGTCTTTGTTGGTTACATGGTCATACATCCTCGAGTTCCCATCATTAGTGTCGCGGATGCTCACCTCGACTTCTTAAAGTACTTTTCCCGTAACTCTTCTCCTTAATTTGCTGATCATGTATCTTGTATCATTAACGATCAATATATATATATATATATTTTTCCCTGTTATTTTGATTGATCAGGTATGATATAGTTGGAGTTTTGCAAACGCAGTTAACGATTGTGATTCGCGTAGAGAATGATAACGCTAAAGCTCATGCGTTGTTTGATGACACCGAGTTCAAGCTTAGCTATGAAGGTAAACTGATTGCGATTTTAAGAGCACCCGAGTTTGAAGTTGTGAAAGAGAAATCAATGTACCTTCCTTACTTGGTTCAGTCATATCCAATACCATTGAATCCAAGTTTGATGCAAGCTGTAGACTATGCGGTTAAACAAGATGTTATTACGTTCGAGCTCAAAGGTGGTACAAAAACTCGGTGGCGAGTCGGACCATTAGGATCAGTCAAGTTCGAGTGTAACCTTAGCTGTGAGCTTAAGTTTAGGCCGTCTGATCATACTTACATTGCATCTCCTTGCAGTTCTTCTCATAAGCATTAGAAGCTCCATTTCTCATTTGTTTTACTTTATTTAATTAGTTTTTGTTTTATATTTGGGATCGAGGTTTTTAAAGATAATTGTTATAAGTACTAATACGTGAAAGAAAATCAATAATTTCGAGATTTTTTGCTTAATGAAAATGTGACTCGTAATTCATATGATTTTCTTTGATAGAGACATCAACAGGACAAATTATTTATTTCCTTTTTTTTTTCATTTATAAAATTATGATACTTTTAATTCTTTAACTTTATATTTATATTTCGATACCTCATTTTATATGGGAAGCATAAATGCATACTGTGCAGTGAGATTGAACCCTTCGTAGAGATCTCAACATTAGTAAGTTCAGGGTGTGTTACATATACTATTTAAAAATAATGGATAAAGAGAATATCCCTCCTATTAATAATTTGGAAGTAGATTTGGTAATAACCTTTTTAGTTGTAAGATTTATATAATTAAACTTTTGCCATTTGAAAAAATATTAAAACTTAAAGTTATTATTAGTAATATCCAAAACATATTTAAAATCATTTTAAAAGAAATTATTATCCATAATTTATATATTCTAGATATTATTAACTTGCTAAAAAATAATTAATTTTTTTGCATTATGTTATGCAGCAGGTTAAAGTTTAGATAAATATGATTATATAGTTTTTCAGGTTGGTCTACTAAAATACAAAAAATAGTTTAGTCTGATATCAAATCCTAACCGGTACAAATAAAAATACACAATTCATCTAAAATTATAAAATTTAAATATTAATCAAAATCTATAAAAAATACAAAATATGTTTTTTTTCTTTTTAATTATTGAAAAAATATCTCGCAGTATAGCCGCGGGTTAAAATCTAGTACTTGTTACTTACTAAGTTAGTTTTGTATTTAAAATGAGATGAGTTTAACACATTTCATTTGATAATTGTCTTGAATGTGGAAAAACCAATTTTCCTAAAGTAAAAAAAGAAATCTAGTTTAGGAGTGTTTTAATAAATTTTCAACGAAAAACCAAAATGTAGATTTTTTTTTTTAGTTTTTTCCTCAATAACCAAGAGTTTTTTTTTGTTTGGTATTTGTAATTAAAAAAAAAACGGAAAATTAGTTTTATTTTTTTTTGGTTTTCCCCTCAAAAGAGATAATAGACATAATTTTTTTGAAGTTGTCTAAAAACTGAAAAACAAACAAAGATGCTCTCAATTCAGTCTTGCTCAAAACCGAATTCGTATAATTAAAAGCTTGTTATGTTTGGGAAAAAAAGAAAAAAAAGGCTCACTGAGTCTCAATTCTGTTTCGCAATTTGGAGAGAGCTCTGAAGTACGAAAATGGCGACAACGGATTCAGAGGTAAGTGTTCGAGATTCATAAAGTTTTAGTGATAAATTGATGATTAAATTGCGTAATTGGAAAGGTTTAGAGTTTAGATAGAGTCTCATCTGCGAATCGTGAAGGATTAAGGAAATTTAGGTGCTAATTAGGTGTTAATTGATTACGGTTGAGCTTGATTTGAACTTTGAAGTGATTGCGCGTTTGATTGAATCGTGATTTGAACTTCAATTGTTATGTTTTACTCTATCACTCTCTCATATGCATATGCATGATGTGGCATGAATTGCAAGTTTTTGAAACGACAAAACCATGTGATTTTGATCTTGACTTTACTTTGATTATATGCAGATACTATTGAATTACCAGTGGAAATGGCGGCTGAATTTTCCTCTTGTCATTTTCTTTATTTTTCAGAATTTGTTTCTTGTATAAAATATTTTAATTTAAATTTGTATTTATTGAGTTTTAAGAACGAAAAAAAACTTAAAGTGACTAAAATATATAGACAACTATTTTCTTCTAAAGATGTTTATTTATTGTTCGATATGTGTACAAATCTTATTAATATATAGCCAAAGGTTTGTATATTTATCCTTTATTTCTAATTTTCATTTTTGTTTTTTTACTTGAATGATGATTTTAGTTTTTGGTTGTATATGTTCAATTTACAAATGATAGAAAAATGGAACTGTGGTGAGTTTGCTCTTAAAATCTCAAATGATGTAAAATCTAATTTTTAATATGAATTATAAAGAAAAGTTTTAAACTGATTTTTCTATTTTTGAGAGAATCTATGTAGTGTAAAATTTTGGATGGAGAAAAGAATAGCTTAAAAAAAAAAAGACTATTGTAAAATCTACTACTGTTCGAGGTATATATGTAAACATTTGTTGTAAACCAGTGCACTATATTATTTAATATGATTTTTTAAAAATATATATTTGGTTACTTTAGGAACAAAATTTTCCAAAATTTCTCATTAAAGTCTCCTTGAAAATAAACTTTACTAGCTACATATTTTTATTAAAAAAAAAAATTATCCTCGATTAGATGTGTGATTATAATGGGGAAAAAGAAGTTATCATGTTATATAATTGTAAAATATTAAACATATGGGTAGGTCTGAGAGTACATACAAGTTTGAGTACTATGAGAAATAGGTAAATAAATGGAGGTTTTAAGGGAAATTGATCAAAAAAATAAATCAGAAATAGGTAAATAAATAAGAGAGCCTTTTAGTAAGCTGAATTGGTTGGAAGCTAGATTTAATATAGATTTTTTTTTTCTTTGCACACACCATAGTTCTTTTTTCTTCCCCCCTCTCTCTCTCGAATCTCTCCGATTTTGCAATCAGAAAAGAGCCGTCTCACAAGTCACAATCGATTGGAAACGGGAGGAGAACCCAGAAAAAAACATGAAGTCAACGTACCTTCCTTACTTGGTTCAGTGGGAAGGTTGGTTCAATTTTTATGTGACAACCCGTCCCGCAGACCCCACTAGCCTCCCGCTAGCCGTCCCAACGGACTCCAAGTTGGCTCTGCAGGGCATCGATCCTAACCCCTCACCATGGATATCCAAATCCACCAGTAGGTTATTGGTGCGCCAGACGTTCCTCGAACCCTGGTCCCCACCCTTTAAAAACCTTCCCACAGGACAAGCTGTCACCAATTGACCTGCAGATCCAGCTTGGGGTCCGTTGGGGTGGCTAGCGGGGGGTTAGTAGGGTCTGCGGGACGTGTTGTCACAACCACCATTGTAGAGTTGATGGAGAGCAAGATTATTCAAGTCAGTGGTAAGGTGATGCGTAGCACCGGAATCGAGCAGCCAAGGGTTGTTAGGTGAGGGAGATCCCGCTGTAGCCAGATTAGCTTGTGGTTGCCATGGCACCGGAGCCATCGGAGACGGAGAGTGATGTGACCGCCGGACGCGGTCGTCTACCGAGTCGCACGGACGGACGGTCGCTGCGGACGGACGGAACGAAACTCTCTCGAGCCGAGGAAATTAGATGAGGCTTTCCTCGGACAAAGCTCGGAGATTTGAATCCAGTAAGGAAACAAACGGTGGATGCGAGAGATGAGCTGAAACGAACGAGCGGATCGAGAGATCCGGCCTTTGGTCTCGGCTTCGGTCGAGCAGTCTCGGTCGCGGTACGGACGATGCGGAAATCGGTTCCCGGAGTTTGAAGGTAAACTGCGGGAACGGCTCTCGGCAACGCGGCGGTAAGAATCCTTGGTGATGCGGTAAGGATTCTCGGTGATGCGATAAGGAAGGTGGAGTGGAAGCGAAAGTACAACGAGCGGTAGGAACCGGACGTGATACGGTAGAGAGGGACGCGAAGGTGGTTTGATGCGACGACACACGGGAGATGGCTCGGCCCGTGATACGGTCAACTAGTCGATGTCGAACCCGGTTCGAGATCGGCTAGGGTTTCTCGGTAGTCAAGTCCCGGACTTGGACTAAGGAGAGAGGTGAGACAAGAACAAGATTCTCTCTTGTGAAATTTAATTCAATACTTCAAGTCTGCCTTTTACAATGAGGGTTTAGGCCTTTATATAGGAAGGCTTACAAATGGGAGACTCTAAAACCCTAGACACGCGGCCAGGATCTCATCCTTACACTTGGCCATAAAGCAAAAGCAAAAGTAAAACAAAGGAAAGACCAATCCAACGGTCATAGAAGGTTCAAGAAGAAATTCAAAGGAAGGGAAGGGAGAGAGATAGAAAAGCCACGTCATTGGCTGGACGCGGTGATAGGATCTTCACTTCCTTGGCTCCTAAACTTGTCAATGATTGTTTCCAAGTCATGAGCCAAGCGGGAACGAAGTGGAGATGCACTAGAGTTCGCTGCCTCGTTAAAACCTCTTTGGTAAACCCATTGGGACAAACCCAAAGTAGGGAAAAGAGTACAGCTCCTTCTAATGACTTAGGGGCGTCTTCACGCTTGCGCGATGGTGAAGACTCGCGAACTAAGCTTCCCAAAGCTGGTCGCAACTCAAGGCTCTTAAGTGGTGATGCTAGCCATGAGCCATTGGTGTGAGGGTTGAAGCTTGGATTGCAAAGCCCATTAGATGACTTTACTTGCTCCTCCTTGATGATCCTTGGAAACTAGTTGGTACCGCGCATCACTAGGAAGGCCGGTTCCAAGTTGTCGATAAGTGTCCGAGAGGCGTCCAAGTGTTGTCCGAGAGGTGGTTGAGAGACGTCCGAGAGAATCGAGTGTTCACGGCCGAGTGGTCGATCCCGTGATCACATCATTCCCTCCCTCTTATAGAAGTTTTGGCCTCAAAACTTTGCTCATCACCTGGATCAAAAAGGAAAACCCAAATCAGCAGCATCAAAAGGCCAACCGCGGTTTAATTTACCGGGATCAAAAGGAAACAGTAAGGCCTTAAGAGAAAAGGATAGGACTTCCCCGGTAAGGCCAGCGGCACTGGTCGCTCGGATCCCTTCATGAACCGTGGTTGCTTGCTGAGACTCTCCAGGATGCCACACATAAGTTTGATCCGCACCAAAGTTGGACAAATACATCGCCATATGACCTTGTGCGGTAACGGCCTTGGCGCTAAGGGTGGAGAAGGATGGCACGGTATAGGCGACTCCCAGCTGGAGCTTACTACTTGAAGTAGTCATGGACAATACCGAGTGAAAAGATCCATCAATGGCCATCTCCGGTGGCCTAGCTAACTTGGAACTCCCCATTACCGAGTGATTACCGGATATGACTTCAATTGCGCGGCCAGAATCTCCTTGGACTTCGGTTGATGGCTCGGTACGCGTCCTGGGTAAGGATTCGCGTACTATGGTCGGCTCCGGACGCGGCGGTCGAGTGTCGGTTAAGCCTCGATCGAGAGCGGTAAAGAGTTTTCCGTGGTCTGCGTAATGACCCGAACTTGGACCTCCGAGTGTAAGAACTTGTCGGTCTGGGGGCTCGGCTGGCTTCTCTACGATTCCTCCCGAGTTAATGACTTCTTCTGGACAGACTTGTCGATCGAAATCACGTCCTAGGCTCAGCGTACGGTTAGCTTGCGTCGTTGGTGCGGCGTTCTCAATCAAGTCGGTATTCGGCTTGTTCCGCGTCAAGTCACCTTGTTCCGGCTGATGAAGAACTCGCGGGACTGGTGTTGGTACAGTTACAAGGGCCGAGTGTTGGTGCCGTGATGATTCTCCCTGGGTGTAAGATCTCGCTGCCTGGCCCAACATTTCTCCAAGGTGTTGGAGTTCAGATCGGATAGAGATCAACTCGTCCGTGAAATTTGGTGCTCCGGGAGATTGCGCTGGCTTCCTTGCGGTCTGCTCCCTTGACTTAGTCCGAGAAACCACAATGCTCGCCTTGGCTTTATCTCGGTCGCGACTTGACGGATTGATCGGTGTTGCGCGTGGTGACCAGCTCGGAAGTCCTTGGTTCCGAGTGCGGCAAGCACTTGACTTGCTCGATGATGCGTGCGATGGAAAGGTTGGGATTGCTCGGGTGCAACTCGAGTATTCCTTCCGCGGCTCTCGATGATATGCGGACGGCGTATAGTAAGAACCCAGGTCATCATTGTCGGAGTCATCATAGCGGTTCGACCTTGGCTTGTTATAGCGCGTAGCTCGGGACATAGACGGCCAATAGCAGTCTGGTGATCCATGCTCGTGTTCCTCTAGTTCCGAGCCTTCTTCAAAGTCCTCTTGGTACCAAGACGCGTTCTCGGTAGTCGCTGGCTCCGGATCGGTACCAGTGTGTTCGTCGTTCCATGGCTCGTCCTCGGTGACCTCTTGCTCCGGACCAAAGTCATGATCTTCATCGTACCATGATCCCAACTCGGAATCGTTTCCGTCAAAATCCATGCTTGATCAGTATTGAATCGAGTGTTGCATACTGATCGCGGTCTTGGAAACGAAGTATGGTCGATGGTACGGACGGCTGTCGGAGATCGTCGATGGTACGGACGACTGTCGGATTTTGTCGACGGTACGGACGACAATCGGTGGTCGGCGTCGGTATGGACGACGATATAGATGGCTGGTACGGACGGTTCGTACGGACGGCCAACGATGGTCGGACGTCGGCACGGACGACTGAGACGGACGGCTGGTACGGCAGCTGACGATGTTCAGATGGCGGTACGGATAGCCGGCACGATTGGCTGATACGGATGGCCGATGATGTACGGTCGGCCGACGGGGGTCGGTCGATGACACAGTCGGCTGGTGCGGCAATGGTACGGACGGCCAACGGTTATCGGACGTCGGTACGGATAGCCGGTGTGATCGGCTGATACGGAAGGCCGATGACTCGTCCGGTGGCTCGATAGTGATCAGACGATGATACACAATACGCGATAAGGGCTTGGACGATGATACGCGGGTGATGATACGTGCTCTGGACGGTGATACGCGGATGGCTCGATCGGTGCTCGGTCGTGACGTGGCGATGGTACCTCGTCAAAGCAAAACGAATATTCGTGAGCAAAAACGCGTCCAAAACATGATGGATAAGATATTTATCTAGGCAGTCAATGATTGAGGACAGCAACACAAGATGACAAACTATGACTAAGCAAAAAGAAACCTACACGCGCCTAAAAGCAAACTCACGCACAAAAAGCAAAACTTTTTGGGACCACAACACAAACCCAAAAGCAAACGCGCTACTTTATCGATCTAACAAGTCCTAGGCAAGAACTATGACGAACAAAACTCAGAAATAAACAAAGCGACGACTCAACAAACGATCTATCGAGGAAACTAAGCATAAAACAAAAACTATCGGACCTAACGACGCTAAAGATGAAACTAATGAACCGCAAAGACACAAAAACGAAAGCTTTAACAAAGGAAGGAGTTTCTGGGTTAGAAAGACACAACCTTTGAGTCAGGAGCTTTTAGAGCTCTGATACCAAGCTGATGTGACCGCCGGACGCGGTCGTCTACCGAGTCGCACGGACGGACGGTGGCTGCGGACGGACGGAACGAAACTCTCTCGAGCCGAGGAATTTAGATGAGGCTTTCCTCGGACAAAGCTCGGAGATTTGAATCCAGTAAGGAAACAAACGGTGGATGCGAGAGATGAGCTGAAACGAACGAGCGGATCGAGAGATCCGGCCTTTGGTCTCGGCTTCGGTCGAGCAGTCTCGGTCGCGGTACGGACGATGCGGAAATTGATTCCCGGAGTTTGAAGGTAAACTGCGGGAACGGCTCTCGGCAACGCGGCGGTAAGAATCCTTGGTGATGCGGTAAGGATTCTCGGTGATGCGATAAGGAAGGTGGAGTGGAAGCGAAAGTACAACGAGCGGTAGGAACCGGACGTGATACGGTAGAGAGGGACGCGAAGGTGGTTTGATGCGACGACACACGGGAGATGGCTCGGCCCGTGATACGGTCAACTAGTCGATGTCGAACCCGGTTCGAGATCGGCTAGGGTTTCTCGGTAGTCAAGTCCCGGACTTGGACTAAGGAGAGAGGTGAGACAAGAACAAGATTCTCTCTTGTGAAATTTAATTCAATACTTCAAGTCTCATTTTTACAATGAGGGTTGATGCCTTTATATAGTGAGGCTTACATAAAGAGACTCTAAAACCCTAGAGACGTGGCCTTGATCTAAACCATACACATGGCCAAAAAGCAAAGGCAAAGATAAAGCAAAGCAAAGACCAATCTAACGGTCATAGAGGGATCTAGAAGAAATTCAAAATAAAAGAAGGGAAGGGGATAGGGTGGCCACGTCATTGGCTGAACGTGGATAGGATCTTCACTTCCTTGGCTCCTAAGCATGTCAATAAGTGTTTCCAAGTCATGAGCCAAGTGGGATCAAAGTGGAGATGCACTAGAGTTTGCTGCCTCGTTAAAACCTCTTTGGTAAACCCATTGGGACAAACCCAAAGTAGGAAAAAGAGTACAGCTCCTTCTAATGGCTTAGGGATGTCTTCACACTGGCGTGATGGTGAAGACACTCAATTCAAGCTTCCCAAAGCTGGTCGCGGCTCAATGTGCCTAAGTGGTGATGCTATCCTCGGGCCTTTTGTGCGTAGGTTGAAGCTCGGCCTTGAAATACTCAAGAGGTGACTTTGTCTTGTTCCTCCAAGTTGATTCTTCTTTGGTCGCCTTGTTGGAGCTCCCTTGGTCGCGTTGAGGCTCCTGGGAGGGTCGCCGGTGCCTTGGCCGCGTTCGAGATAGGCGTTCTGTCCATGTCCGATGCTTCTCGGTCATGCGTCTCGGAGCCGTCCGGGACGTCTCGGGCGTCTTGGTCAGGGGGTCGAACCCGTGATCACATCATTCCCTCCCTCTTCTAGAAGTTTTGACCTCAAAACTTTGCTTTTCACCTGATTCAACATAAGAAGACCCAAATCAGTAGCATCACAAGTTCATTCGCGGCTTATTACCGGGATCAAAGGAAAATAGTAGAGCCTTAAGGGTAAAGGATAGGACTCCCCTGATAAGGCTAGCGGTGAATGGTGTTTTGATCCCTTCGTAGGCCGCGGTAGGTTGTAGACGCTCTCCAGGATGCCACACATAGTTTTGGTCCGCACCAAAGTTGATCAAATGCATCGCCATATGACCTTGTGCGGTAAAGGTCTTGGCGCTAAAAGTGGAGAGAGATGGCTCGGTCTTGGCGACTCCCAGCTGGAGCGTACTACTTGTAGTAGTCAATAATATCACTGGATGGACAGACCTTTCAGTGGCCATCTTCGGTGGCTCAGCTTGCTTGAAACTCTCCATTATCAAGCACTCGTCGGTTATGGCGTTGAACACACGGCCTGACTCCTCTTTGGCCTCGCCCAGCGACTTATCACGCTTCCCGAAAGAGGACTTTTGCTCCACGTCTTTCCCCGAAGGTGGTGACTGAGCGTCAAGTCGGTCTTGGTCTGCGTGATGTTCGATACTCGTTCTTGGCGCTATCAAATTTGGCTTGTCCTCTGCTCGAACTCCTCCTTTGGCCGGTTCCTTGCACAGTGTGGGCAGTTCACGGTGCTGAACTGGCGGCACATGACTCCTTGATATGGTTGCAGCGCTGCCTTCTTCTTGGAACGGTTCCTTGTACCGTGCTGGCGGCTCGCAGAACTGCACTAGAGGCGCATAAGTCCTTGACCTCTCGGCAGGGGTCGAGTTATGACTTGTTCGCGGGGCCGGCATAGGAACTGGTGCACGGTATTGAGATGAGCGCGCATAC
>NC_025704.1:26636361-26697497 GCF_000633955.1 Camelina sativa | reverse complement strand
GGGTAGCTCGTGACAAGGACGGCCAATAACAGTCTGGCGGTCCACGTTCGAGCTCTCCTTGATCTAACTCCTCGCCATAGTCCTCTTCGGACCAATATTCATCGCCGGTGGCCTCTTGCTCCGGTTCCAGGCCAAGTTCTTCATCACACCACGATTCCATATCAGATTCGTCTCCATCAAACTCCATGCTTGATCAGTGTACGATCAAGTGTGGCATATTGTTCGCGGTTTTGGAAACGGCTTTGGAACGAGGTGCGGACGATGGTACGGACGGCTGTCGGAAGTTGTCGGTGTTACGGTCAGATTGGTCGGACGGCTAACGATGACACGGCAGAGAGACGAACGACCAACGGTAGTTAGGTGAAGACTTGCTGACGCGGCTACACGACCAAAGGTTGATCCTTGGTTGTTGACGCGTCTTGGTCCGTACGTGATGTGCTGGCCGAGCAAGTTGTGTACCTTGTCAAAACAAAAGAATATTCGTGAGTATCTTAAATTCAAATGGACCACAAGGAGATATTTATCTCACCAAAGCAATGATTGAGGACAGCTCACGAAAATTCAAACCTAAGACCAAACAAAAGCAAAAGAGAAAGCAAAAAGAAAAAGAAAAAGCACAAAAAGACAAGAAATGCTTTAAGACTAAAGGAAAACACAAATCCTAAACAAACTCTAGCAATTTCGATCTAGATGCAAACAAGATGAACAATGATGCAACAAAGATGAACAATGATGCAAGCTAACAACCTAGATAAAAGAATAAACAAACTCACACATGCACAAAATAAATCAAATGACGAAATGGAACAAACTAACAAGATGATGCAAACGAAAGGAATATTATGCAAGACAAACAAAGTTATCTACTAAAGCCAAAAGCAAAAGTAAAAGCAAGTTACTAAAAGCCAAGGTGACAACTCACCCATGGACCACAAGGTGCATAGGGAGCTATCCACGTCCACATTTTTGTGGTCTTGACCAAAAGCACTTTAGAGGTGGCTAAGCTCTCACCATACAAAAAGAAACTAATCCTAAACCACACAAGAAATTCAACACGGTTTTGACCAGTTTGAATTTCAAGAGGCTTGGCCAAAAATTAAAGAGGAAAGAGCAAGTGGTAGTAACCAAATGTCTTTCACCTTTTAAATTTACCAAACGCGAAAGGAAAACACAAAAAACAACAAAAGAAACAAAGCACACGAATCTAACAGCCTATAACAACAAAACAAAAAGCAATACAGCCTTTAAAAGATCTAGACAAAACAACTAAGAACACTCAAGAACAAAAACAAGAACAGCAAGAACACAAGAGCTACAAGATGAACGAAAATGCAGGCTAACAACCTAAAGATTCAAGCTTTATACAAAAAAAAGAGTTTTAGATCGACACAACCTTGTAGGAGCGTTTGAAGCTCTGATACCAACTGATGTGACCCGCGGACGCGGCTATGGATCGATGGAGGAGTGTATCTTCGGTCAAGTCAGAATCGGTGGGACTTTCCTCGGCCAAGCATCAAGGGTTCGAATCCAGAGAGGATTCAAACGACAGAAACGAGAGTTGAGGAGGTTCCAACGAACGGTTTGTGAAGACGGTCGTGAAGCCTTCTCAGAACGTACGGACGCGGCTGAGCGGATACGGCTAATGGCAGGACTCGGTGGGAAACGGAGGTGGAAACGACGCGAGATGGTACTGGGAAGTCTCGAGGGCTGATGGTAAAGAACTCGAGGCTGGCGAAGTGGAATCGATGATAGACTCGAGAGCTAGCGGAAGAGAACTCGAGGTTGGGACGGTGGGACGAAAGAGATGGGCGATGGAATAGAGGTGGTTTGATGCGACGACACAAGAGGGTTGGCTCTCCTCTTGATACGGTCAACTAAGAGATTACAAACCCGGTTTGTGAATCTCTTAGGGTTTCTCAAGTGCCAAGTCCCGGACTTAGGCTAAGGAGAGAGGTGAGACAAGAACAAAGAATCTCTCTTTGTGAAAATTTCTATTTCTTTCAAGTCTGATTTTTACAATGAGGGTTGATGCCTTTATATAGTGAGGCTTACATAAGGAGACTCTAAAAACCCTAGGGACGTGGCCATGATCTAAACCATACACATGGCCAAAAAGCAAAAGCAAAGATAAAGCAAAGCAAAGACCAATCTAACGGTCATAGAGGGATCTAGAAGAAATTCAAAAGAAAAGAAGGGAAGGGGATAGGGTGGCCACGTCATTGGCTGAACGTGGATAGGATCTTCACTTCCTTGGCTCCTAAGCATGTCAATAAGTGTTTCCAAGTCATGAGCCAAGTGGGATCAAAGTGGAGATGCACTAGAGTTTGCTGCCTCGTTAAAACCTCTTTGGTAAACCCATTGGGACAAACCCAAAGTAGGAAAAAGAGTACAGCTCCTTCTAATGGCTTAGGGATGTCTTCACACTGGCGTGATGGTGAAGACACTCAATTCAAGCTTCCCAAAGCTGGTCGCGGCTCAATGTGCCTAAGTGGTGATGCTAACCTCGGGTCCTTTGTCCGTAGGTTGAAGCTTGGCCTTGAAGTACTCAAGAGGTGAAATGTTTTGCTCCTCCAAGTTGATTCTTCGTTTGGTCGCCTTGCTGGAGCTCCCTTGGTCGCGTTGAGGCTCCTGGGAGGGTCGCCGGTGCCTTGGCCGCGTTCGAGATAGGCGTTCTGTCCATGTCCGATGCTTCTCGGTCATGCGTCTCGGAGCCGTCCGGGACGTCTCGGGCGTCTTGGTCAGGGGGTCGAACCCGTGATCACATCAGAGAGAGTGAAGGATACTGGCCACCTTGAAGCTGAAGCTGCAAGCACCTTCTTGCACTGTGTCCGTGAACTCCACAAATTTGACATCGACCTTGGTATCCTCGCTGTGTCGTGTGGCGAGGTTGAAACTGTTGTTGCTGCCAAGTCGGACTGTTACGGATGACCACGAACGCTGACCGCATTAGCAGTCACATGTAGCGATGAAGAAGAGACCAGCGCAGCTTTCAGCTTGTTCTCTTGGTTGATCATCTTCTCCAAAACTTCAGGAAAGGACGGTGAGCTTTCACGACCCTCCAGTTGATCAACAACATGACGGTAATCATCAAGAAGTCCCTTAAGAATACGTTCGATTTTGTCATTGTGCTCCATAGGTTTACCAAGATGGGCCAACTGATCAAACCTAGTAGTGAGACCTCGAAAATATTCTTCAACAGACTTGTCGCCTTTGGTCCAAAGGTCAATCTGTTGCTTCACTTGCTGAATGTGAGAGCGGCTGGGAGTTGCGTAGATTGACGAGAGAGTGGTCCAAATCTCGGCCGATGTGGTGGTGTTGGAGAGTAGCGGCTGGACAGAGTCGGTCATGGCACCGAGTAGAGCACTGTAAATGAGACGGTCTTGACGTTTCCAGATCTTGTACTCTGGATTAATGATGGTAACACCCGCTACGGTGTTGGTGGGAGGAGGCGTCGCAAGAGATCCATCGACATATCCAGTGTGATCATAACCGTCGAAGAGGGCTAGCACTTGACGACTCTACATCAAGAAGTTTGTGCCATTAAGCTTTGTCACATTCATCATGTTCACGTGTAGAATACTCTGTGAATCCGTGACAGCAAGTGTTTCGCCAGAAGAGGTCGACATGATAAACAAAAAAGAAAGAAAAGTGGTGGCGGCGTGTAAAATTTTTTTTTAGATTAAGCTTTAGGTATCAAAAGCTCTGATATCATGTAGAGAAAGAAGCTTAATGATATTATTCAGTAGGAGTATAGTACATTATATACACAATACATTAGGGTTTTGGTATATACTATTTACTAATATATCCTTTACATATATATGTCCTATAGTTATTACGTTCGAGCTCAAAGGTGGTACCAAAACTCGGTGGCGAGTCGNTGTCAAAACAAAAGAATATTCGTGAGTATCTTAAATTCAAATGGACCACAAGGAGATATTTATCTCACCAAAGCAATGANCATCGTTGATTCAATCCGGTCGAGTCTATCGTTGAGGTCTCGAAGCGTGTGNATGTGAGCTTAAGTTTAGACCGTCTGATCATACTTACATCCCATCTCCTTGCAGTTCTTCTCATAAGCATTAGAAACTCCATCTCTCTCACTTGTTTTACTTATTTAATTAGTTTTTATCTTCTTTTTTTGGGATCGATTATTTTTCTTTCTAAGATAATTGTTTTTTTTTTTTTTTTCGTCTGAATGATTTTTTATATAATTATAACAGAACCTGATGAGTTCACCTTACAAAGGATCGAAAACAATCATAATACAGGGCCAAAATCAAACCAAGATTCTTTCAGCTTCGAAAACCGCCTGTAACCAAAAGGGGTAGCCTTGAGCTACGTACGATTGTGATCGATCTGCCCGAGTGACGCTCTTTGCTATGAGTGAAGCTCCAAGATTAGCCTTCCTATCTTCCACCACTATTTTCCAAGCTGGAATGAGAGCTAAGACCTGAAGTAGTAAATCCGATTGCAACTTGAAGTTTGGCCAAGCAGCAGGACGTAAGATAGCTCCCGCTAGATACTTTGGCTCCAAACCAAACATCACTTTTAAAACTCCTAAGCTCTTCATACTTTCCATTGCCCATAACAGGCTTCGAGATTCTGAATCTTCTTTAGAAGAGATATCTCCGAACGAAATTCTGCTATGGAGAAGAACTTTACCTTCTGAGTTTCTCAAAACCCAAGCAGCACCACTGGTTTTTGTTCCTCTAACCCAAGAATCCGCCACATTGCATTTTAGCCACTGTTTGTCCGGAGGTCTCCAATGCTTGAGCCTATGAAGTTTCTGTCTATTTGACCGAACTTCTTCAAGTGAGTCAGCTTCCTGAGCTAGGAACCACTCATCTGCGTCTTCTCTTATCTTCTTCACCAACTCAGCGATAAAGAAAACATTACCTTCAAAAACCAGGTTGTTACGGTTTTTCCATAACAACCAAATGATCCAAGGGAAGGTTCGTCTTGTCTGAAGGGGAATCCGATTGATCTTAGTTAAATCCAAGAGCAAGTGAAAGTTTTGATAGATCGAATTCACGTCAAACCCGTTTTCCGGAACTGGAAAACCCGAGAGGGCCCAGACTTGCCTAGCAAGAGAGCAGGTAAAAAGCAGATGGTTGATGGATTCTCCTTCTAGTCCACAAGTTTGACATCTTGAGTCAATTTTCATTCCTCTAGAGAGGAGCCTTTCTGCAACTGGGATAGCTCCACTTACTGGCTTCCACAAAAAGATTTTTATTTTGGCTGGTGCTAGTAATTTCCAAATCCTATCCTTGATACTATTTAAAGAAGGGAGCATCGTGGCTAATGATATCTGATCCGGTTTAAAAACTTCGCAAGCCAGCCAATATCCTGATCTGACACTGTATTCACCACTCTTATTGTGCTTCCAAACCAAGAAGTCCTCCGAAGAGCATGTAGGTTTAGTAGCCTGAATGATGGTGATATCCCGAGGGAAGAAATGCTCCTCTAGGCTACCCCCATCCCAGTCTTTGGTTAAAGGATTTATCAAATCACTGACTTTTAACTCTAGGTCAACCAAAATGTTTTTCATTAATGGAGCCCGCATTCTTCCATCCTCTAACCAAGGAGAGGTCCAAACTTGTAATGAGCGGCCATTACCCACTCTTTGCTTTAAACCCTTTTCCAAAAGGCCTCTACCAAACAGGATACTCCTCCATGCGTAAGAAGGTCTACTTCCTAAACCAGCCAAGAGGAAAGAATCTTCTGGGTAGTATCTACTCTTCATGAACCGAGCAAAGAGAGAATCCGGGAATTGAATAAGTCTCCAAGCCTGTTTGGCTAACAAGGCTTGGTTGAAGAGCTCAATGTCCTTGAATCCCATACCTCCCTGATCTTTAGACAAACAAAGCCTGTCCCACGCGATCCAATGAATTTTCCTTTGATTCTCCACCGAACTCCACCAGAAAGCAGCCATCGCACTAGAGAGAGATTCGCATGTAGCTTTGGGGAGCTTGAAGCATGACATTGCAAACACTGGCATAGCCATTGCAACTGTTTTCAAAAGAATCTCTTTACCTCCTTGCGACAGAGATCTTGCGAACCATCCTGAAAGCCTATTCTTTAGCTTTTCATGAAGAAATTCCAGCATGTCCTTCTTAGAGCCACTGAAGCATTCCGGGAGACCAAGATACGTACCTGCTCCACCTTCCTTTGTGATTCCTAAGGCTTCTTTGACTAACACCTTGATCCCCTCCTCGACCTTACTCCCAAAGGTGATTGAAGACTTGTCAAGATTAATGACTTATCCTGTAGCTTCTCCATAGATCTTGAGAATATCTTTCACCACTTTGCATTGGTCCTCTTTCGCTTTACAGACAAACAAGGTGTCATCTGCAAAAAGTAAGTGATGAATGGAAGGGCCTTCTTCTGAAAATCTCAAACCAGTTAAGCGACCTTGAGCTTCAGCCTGAGTCAGGAGATGGGTTAAACCCTCAGAGCATAAGACAAACAGGAAAGGAGAAAGGGAGTCTCCCTGTCTGAGTCCACGCTGAGGGATAACCAGTCCATGCGGTTGACCTTTGATTAGGACCGAGTATGTGACTGTAGTAACACATTTCATCACCAAGTCGACCCAAACCGCATTAAAACCCAGAGCGAGAAGAAGGTGATTTAAGTAACTCCATTCCACTCTGTCAAAAGCTTTTGACATGTCGGTTTTGATCGCCATATACTCTTTTGAAAGAGAGTTATGAGTTCTCAGTCCATGGACCACTTCATGCGCAATGATAATGTTATCCGATATAAGTCTGTCTTCCACAAATGCTGACTGGTTGGGCGAGACCAAGGAAGCAAGGAGAGGCTGCAATCTTGATAATAAAATCTTGGAGATTATTTTATACATCACTGAGCAAAGACTGATGGGACGCAAGTCGGACATTAGCACTGAGTTCACTTTTTTGGGGATGAGGCAAAGGTGTGTGAAGTTCCACTCTTTCTGAAAAATACCTTCCTCGAAGAATCGGAGAACTTCTAATGTTAATTGTTCACCAACTATGTCCCAGTACTGTTGGAAAAAGAGCCCCGACATTCCATCTGCTCCTGGTGAACTGGAAGCTCTTATTGAGAAAACCGCTCCTTTAACCTCTTCCTTTGTAACCTTTGCCAAAAGGTGCTCATTCATCTCTTGAGTAACTCTTGAGTTGAAATTATCAAAGAGAGAAGACTGGTTGTCAGGATAGGAAGAAGAAAACAGCTTCTGGAAATAGTTTGCTGCAATATCTCCTTTTGATGCTTCTGCAGAGTGCAGGATACCATTTGAGTCCACCAGTTGATCCACTTCATTCCTATTCCTATCTGCTTTGACCGAGGCATGAAAGTATTTGGTGTTTTTGTCTCCCGAATTGTGCCACTTTCTTCTGCACTTTTGTTTCCAGAAGCTTTCTTCCTCTCTATGAGCTAACACCATTTCTCTCCGTAACTGTGCCATTCGATCAAAGGATGGATGCAAGGCTGCATGTTCAACTTCAATCTTACCTTGAATCACATTGATTTTCTCTTTTGCATTCATGTTATTCTCTCTTTTCCAGTTACTCAAAGCTTTTCTGCACATTCGCAGTCGTTCTGTCATGGACTGTCCAAAAGGGGTGGATGATGCTAACCAGGCTTGTTGAATAGATTCCAGAACAAGAGGCTGATGCAGCATTCTTTTATCAAAACGGAATGATCCCCTATAAGAATCTTGAGAACATATTAGCTTCAGTAGAACCGGTCTATGATCTGACCCTTTTTTCTCTAGAAACTTCTGGTTCGCTGCAGGAAAGACCTTGAGCCACTCTTTATTTCCGAAGCATCTGTCAAGCTTACACTGAAGAGATCACCCCTTCTTCCTCCCCAAGTAAAACTGTTCCCAGAACTAGGCAATTCTGTCATGCTACACGCTTGAAGCATATTGGAGAAATCCTCAAAAGATTTTTCACTTCTTCTAGGTCCCCCCAATTTTTCACCATTATGCAGAATTTCATTGAAATCCCCTATGAGACACCAATTATCTTTCCTTTGAATCCCAATCCTTGTAATCTTTTCCCATACTAGATGTCTAAGCTCAGACCGAGGATTCCCATATATACACGAAACATGGAATTTGAAATTCTGATAGACTACTTTGATATCCAAAATGTTTTTATCTACAAACAGGAAGTCTATCTTGGTGCTTTTCTTCCAAAATAATGCCAAGCCACCACATCTTCCCACTGGATCCACCGTATGTACATTATCGTACCCTAGCCAAACTTGAATATCCACAAGCACGTTCCTAATGTTCATCGTCTCCATTAAAAATAAAATTTCAGGGAAATGTTTCTTACGTATTTCCATGAGACGCTGAACTGTCAAGTCTTGAGGCCGCCCCAAACCCTGGCAGTTCCAGCTTACTATGCTTATTAGATATTGGACGGTCCCTCATTTGGGACCACCTCAGGTTTTTTGCGCCTAGCGACTTTGTATGCACCTTCTTTTCCCGTAGTACCTTTCCTCTTCACTGCCCCGTCCTCTTTTTGGTCTTTTCCTTTATCACTAGCTTCTGACAGACCCTGAGGAACAGAACTTAAATTCGCCCTTTTAGTAACATGAGGTCTCTTTCTGGTCTTTGCTCTTTTTTGTATAGTCCCGGATGGACCCGGTTCAAAAAACCCCAGTCCATATTCCGTTGAACTATACAAAGTATCAGATAATTGTTATAACTACTACAAATTCATAATGATATAAATGAACGTGAAAGAAAATCAATAATTTCGAGATTTTTGCTTTAATGAAAATTTGACTCGTAATTTATATGATTATTTGGAAAAATCATTTGGTTTCTTTGATAGAGACATCAACTGATTATTTATTTCCTTTTTTTCATTAATAAAATTATATGATACTTTTACTTTATTACCTTTCGAAAATTATATTTCGAAACCTCTTTTTACATGGAAGTGCATCACTTGCGTCACGACTTTTACTTATCAACCAATTATTACATGCGTATGTGCAGAGTTCGTTTTTATATACAATTTACTAAAGTGTTTAATATATAATCAAAATTGAAAAGTGGGAAATTTTGAAAGCCGGATAGAACTACTTTAATAAAAGTATTGGAACCTACTTAGGATTATAGATAACCTTTGTTCGGACTGGTAGTGTGATACATAATGAAAGACCATAACCGGTCGGTTCACAACATCTTTGGAGACCGAGTTAACGGGGATTTATTTATCCGAATGGAGCTAAGCTAACTATGACTTTTTTATTTTTATTTTTTTCTTTAAAAGAAAATTATTATAGAAACTTTTTTACATCAAGTTCAATGTTTGTTTGAATGTTAACTTATAACTAGCCTAAAAAAACAAGAATTTTTTGTTCTTATCTCCTTGCAAGTAATACAACCCATATATGTGCCATTTCAACGAAAGATATATTAATAAATATGGGACATGTAAAATGTTAACGTATGGTTTTAGTGTCAACGTGGGACATGTAAAATGTTGATGACACTTCTCTGATTCTAGTTGACAAGATTTACTTCGTTTGGGCTACACTGGTACTGCAAAAATCACAATGGTTGATTTTTGTAATGGAAGAAAAATCTTTTAAAGATTTGCTTTTTCTCAGTTTACAAAAATAATATATATATATATATATATATAAAGATTGTTTTAATCATATTTAGTAATATTTTAATAAATGATTATATATATATATTTTAATTCTATATTATTTTTCAATTTACTTTTATAAGTATTTAACTGAAATGTAAATTTTCGTTATCAAGTTAACCGTACCATGTATGTTAAAGAATATTTATATTCAATTAACTAACATACATAGTTCATTGTTAATATCTTTCTTTGATTATCACAAAATCAAATTAAAAGAACAAAACAACGCCAAGAACACAAAAGAGCTTTTAAAGGCACATGGAGAGAGAAAAACAAAATCAAGCAATGAAAATCAAAGAAACTTGCATTTAGCTCTATACCATGTCAGAGATTTTTTTTTTATAAAAGGCTTTCAATTAAAATGCATAAAAAAGTAATACAGAAATATAATTTGTAGATTATATAGTTTTTGAAAGTTAAATAGGGGAGATCATACAATGAAGCATATTATAATGGAAAGAAAGATAGAACTAGTGGAAAATTAATCCTCTAGCTATTTTTGGATCAATCATCTCCGACCACCACGGCCACCACGACCGCACTTACCTCATCCTCCGACCGTAATCCTTGATCTTGTAGTTTTAGGGTAGGTTTGATAGTCCTTCCTCCTCGGGTACGTTGAGAGGATTCATCACCCATCTCATATCACTTCCATATCAGAGAGTTTTGTGGAAGTGATAGAAAAATTTGCATTGTTACATCAAATTAATCTAACTGAATTGGCAAAATACCAGATGTGGAAACTCTAGATATATACAAATATGTTACAAGAAATAATATCGGAAATATTTTCCAATACTTTGCTCCTCTTCTTCGGGGTTTAGTTGTTTCTCCCCTCAGCAAAAAATCTTTGGATAAGACATTCTGAACATGTGTAATGATATCATCTACGAAAGCGGCGTCGTTACTGCATAGAAACAAAGTGGGAAACCCCAGTGAGGCTCTTGCATTGTATAATTGGTGGAATGTAACAATGTAAGCCAAGTCAAACAATAATATTGCCTTGATCTTTTCTTTTTTTTTTTAGTAGACGTTGGCACGTTGTTATATACTTATTTGTATTTATTTCTTTCTTTCTAATTTTAATCATTGCCAGACGTTAGTTCTAACAAAAAAAACGTTAACAAGAGAATGTTGGACACTGGATGACAAATTCACAAGTTTCCTCTACTGATCACTCAATTAATGCCAGTAAACCTGTAAAAGTTACCATATACCTTAATAAAAAATATCAAACCCTAATATATATAGATATGATTATATGAATTTAGTCGAAAGTAATAATTTAAGTTGGTTAATTACCGGCTAGTTTCCGACACCAAGCCAAATTTGCTTGTAACTCCCTGCAAAGCTGCATCCCACTTAAGAATCCGGTCATCTCGGTTACGACCCTCCTTCCTCCACAGATTCCACAGCTGAATACCGAAGTCTCCATCAAGTCCTTTCACCGTGCCTGGATCCAGCTTGTAAAAAATGGGAATAACCCATAGGTTATCTTGCTCCACGCATTCCATTATCTTCACAAGCTCTTTCAAGCACCAATTTGACTCCGTGTACCTACCACTACAACAAATATTGACATTGTTAGCGTGAGAAAACTGCTATCATAGATATTACATAGCGTTATCGTAAATGCTGTGACATCGGCAGCCATGGTAGATCCCCCACATACAATAGCGTTTTTGACATGCTATAATAAATACCTACGTACGATAGCATTTTCATATTATAGCATTCGATTACTGCTATAATACATTTTATGGTAACACAAAATTAGTGTTATTTTTTTGGTATATAAATTTTATAATTTGTATATTTGAATCCTATTTTGCAGAATTTATTTAATTAGATATATATATATATATATATATATATATATAATATTTTTATTTCATAAAATCACCAACATACATAAAATTATTATTACATTAACAAAATGAAGTCTTACATAACATAAAGTCTTACATAAAAATCTTAATTAAAATAAACTAACATCACCAAAAAATAGAGACAAACTTCTAAGTTCTAGAACATATACATGTAACTCAGATGATGATTAACCTCAGATGCTTCTTTGGACAAAGTATCGTTGTTGTTGCAGTTCATTCACCACCACCTGAATCAACCAAAGCAATTAGAAACAAACAAATTATCTATCAACCAAAATGAATGGAAGATGATAGAGTTTAACAAACCATTCCATTAGGTAGAGATCCTGATTCTGATGATTCATGAATTATTTCAAGCAGCTGAAATAATACATAAAAAGTTAGAATGACAAGCAAGATTATTAGGGTACCAAGGCAAAGGCTTGATAGCCTCCAGTTCACCACTCTCTATAGCCTAGGTAGAAGGCAAAGAATTCAACATTTGAGAATTGTACAAAATGATACAAAAACAAAAGCAAGAGTCAATGTATTATTTACCTCATCCTGAAGAGATTTCATGAAATCATTCTCCAACTTGAGTCGAAGATCATCGCAAATTAACCACTAAAGAATCACATAATAAACAGAGATCCAACCAAATTAAAAAGTCAAAAACTTAAACCATGAATGAAACTGTTAAACGGTTCAAGGATGTAGATAAACAAAGCATACATAAGCAATTGGAAATAACTCTGAAAGCAGCAGACAATGGCTTAAGAAGGATCTCCATTAACGAATCCCACTCTTCTGCTTTCACTATCCTTTGCTCCTTACACACCACAACAAGAAAGAACAATACACAATGTTGTTTAGAAACCAAAAACTTGTCCTAAATCCTAATCCGTGAGAACAAATTCAAACTTCCTAAGAAATTTATCTTTGCAAACCTAAATATTGCAGAATTCAATCCAATGGATAACACTTATATATGTTAACTAAGATAACAATAAGATGTTAACTAAGATAAGAGTAAGAACCAAGACTCTTTCTTTCTCCCTCCGCCAATTTTATCGAACCCAGACTCCTCTCTTCGTCTCTCTCTCTGGCTTCATAATCGCTATATCGTGGGATACAAAATCAGATCTGAAGATTTAAAATAACAAACACAATATTAATTTGTAATTGAAATCGATTCTGGTTCGAAATTGCATATAAGTAACCTGAGTCCTCTTTGCAATAGCTCGGACGGCGAGTAAACTCAGACTCAACTCAGGATGAAGGAGATTTGAGTTCAAATAATACCAAATCGGAGAAATTTCTGAGTACAGGTGAAGGAAAAATAATTATAGTGTTTAATGGTGATGTGGTCGAAGGTTATGAGCCGAGAAGGAGGAGAAAAGAAATAGAAGACGATGAGAAGAGGTTGAAGAAGATCTGGGTTTGATTCTGGGCTGGTCATCGACGTAGACAATAGGAAGATCAGATCTGATTTTTTTTTTTATTGCCTATGGGTTTGAGTTTTGGAGATAGAGAAAGGGGATTAGGGTTGAAGGAGAGAGCATGAAAAAAGTATTGAGAAATAGATGTAGAGACTAGAGAAAGAGGAAAAGGTGTTTTTCTGAATTATTTGGCTAAGTGTTGGCGGACTATGGGATTTTAGATTCCCGCTTAGAGATTTTTTGGCTTAGCATTTATTAAATGCTATCATATCACGTCTAAAATTACAAACTTATCTTCAATAGCAATTGAGTAAATCGAGCTATCTTCATGTGCTATTAATGTAGGTTTTTTTTTGTAGTGTACTAGATAAGATTGCTAGCGCGACATTCGACTCCTCGATCCTTTCAAAAAGTTTATGAAGATTCTCACCAGCTGGTTCGTTACTGTCTATATACGCGTTGACACCGATGCGTTTCAAGGCACTTTCGAGATGGGAGATGAAAGTTTTACGTAGCTCTGCTCCCCGGAAATTGATGAACACTTGTGGTCCTTCTTTGCCGTTGGGAGATGAGGGTGCCACCATCTCAATTGTTTTTCTTTTTTTTTTTGGTGTTATGCTATTATTGGTTGTTTGGAGAAAGCAATGCACAGAGATTTACATTATAACCATCATTGACGTCCTCTTAGTTATATATATCTTAGCTGGCCGCGTTAATAGTCAAGATTACAACGTACGTAAGTACATAATTAGTGATAGATAATTTACTGGTTATTGTTTTATTCGTGAGAAACACTGTTTCTTTAGTGACTGCAGATATAAAATGACCACTAGGTACTAAAAAGACAATTTAGTTAATTTGGATTAGACCAAAAAAAAAAGAAGAAAAATTAGTTTGGATTTCAACTAGTCTGGTTTGAAATCTAACATTAGTTTGGATTTCAACTATATCTAACATTAGATTATAAAAAAAATTAGTTTGGCGTTGTTTGGAGAAAACAATGCAATCAAAATAGTTTTTTTTTTTTAATGTAAATTTTAGGTTGGTGTTTTTTTTTGGTTTTTCTTTGGGTTTGGCTTCTGATTCGGGTTCCTTTAATTTTTATTTTTGTTTGAATGCAAGATTTCTATTTGCTAGAGAAATTTTGAATATAATAAATTTTATACCAAAGGCCAATGCCAACATTAGTTAGCTTTACCAACCAAGCAAGACAGTCCCTGAGCACATCTCATGAGTCTTCAGACGTATATTAACTAAGTGATACGGTGGGAATGATTGATACCATATTGATCATTAATTTCTATGAAATCATGTAGTTGTCGGTTTATTAATTTACGTATACATTTTTCTTTATAATCTAATGTTAGATATATTCAAAAATAAAATAAACGTTTATACATTGTTAATGCAAACAATTTCTAACCATTTAAACCATTTAAACCAAATCAGGGTAAGCGTTTGTACATATATAAAATTCTAAAGTAAGCGTTTATAGCTTCTTTTTTTTCTTTGGCTGTGTACGTTTACAGATTCAACTTCATTTTTTTTTTGTTAATAGTGCTTGAGAATTTGTTTGTTTGACTCTGCACTTTGTTATAACTGGGAGACCCAACTACCAGGTATTGTTTTCTAAATGGTTATTAAGGTCTGAATATATTCGAGCAAACTGATGGAAAGCGACTTATTCGAAAAATAAATTCTAACGAGATTCAGAAAATTCATATTAAAAAATCTGTCTCATACCACTGTTCAGTGATATAGCAATTCAGTAGTTCATATATGAGAGACACGTGGAGCTTGGTGATTGGTAGAAGCAAGAGAAATTACGTGGAAGGATGCAATTGGAGCAAGCTGAAGTTGTTAAAGACTTAAGAATGAGCTGTTCATCATCTTTATTATGTGAAAAAATCTGGAAATTGTAATTCTTCTTCTTCTTACTATTTTGTTGGTGTGTGTTCCTCATTGTTAGATTTAGATCCTTCCATAGATTCTAACATGAGAAGTTGAATATGTGTTTTTAGGATTTCAATTCAAATCTATAGTTTTATTCTGTACTTAATTGAGGAATTTGTGGTTTTACTGTATTAAAGGTATCAGAGCCGAGACCTTCCTCGGAATCAATGGCGGACAAGAGATTTTGGCTTGAACAAATAATGGCAGAACAAATGCAAGAGATGAACGAGATGATGGCTAAACTGCTGGAAACAGCGATTCGACTGAGTGGTCATCGATCAGAGAACGCAGAGGAAGAAAATCTATGAGTCTATGCTTTCCCAGCCTTGCCGCAGCCGTCGGAGTCACCAGACTTCTCTCGTCCTCAGCCGAAACCATTCTACATGGCCAACGTTATTCCAAATGTACCTAAAATTTCATCGCCAATGTCTAATTTCAGGTACAAGCTTCATTGTTAAATTCCTTTGGAGGAGATGAATGAGAAAAGGTTGAAGGGACTCTGTCTATTTTGTGAAGAACCGGAAACACCGGATCATCATCTACAACATAAAAACTTAGGTATTTGAATGATAGATAATGATGAATATGATTTTGTTAGTGATTCAGACTTGGTAGAGAATGATATTGAGAAGGATTTGGTAGAAATTTAGGATGATGTTGAAGAGAAAGATTTGTTCTCAGATTCTGTTATCAAACAGCAGGTATTATCGTTCTCTCACTTGGAATTTAGCCATAGGTCTCCCATAGAATCTCAAGATGTTGATGATGATTTGACAATTAAATATGTGGATGTTGATGATGATTTGCCATCTGCAATTGTGCGAACATTGAGAAGGAACAAGTTTTCAAAGACCTGGTGGTTCAAGTTCAAAGAACTTGATGTTAGGCAAGAAGAGGCGAGTTGTGCCAAAATCATTATTGGAATGTTGGAGTTGCCTGAGGTTCAACCGTTGATTGCTTATGGGGTTCATGAGGATTCAATGGACATGGATATTCATGACTGTAAAGTTGGTATCAAATAGGTTTTACGAAGAGTGAAGATGCTGTCCCAAAAAAGTTTGTGGCACCAGCAACGAAGGGTGAATGTGTTGTTTCAGCATTCAAATGCACTCTCTAATGAGCTTTGTGAACAGTCAACATGTATTAAGTTTCAAAAGCAGAAGCAAAGACTATCTCCGAAGTCTTGGATGTTTAAATATAAAGTGGGGAAGCAGTTGACTGCTGCAATGAGTGTTGTAGAACTGGATCATGAGGAAATGCTACATGATCAAGTTGGAGAGTGGTTAACAAATTTGAACATACAAATGAAAGTGTGTGTACTATTCGAACCTGCATCACAAACTATTATACAGTTTCTCCAAGGTGATAGGACGTTCCAGTTATGGCATAAATGGAGGTTTAAACACCTACAAATAGCATTAGAGTGGTAGTTCTACCTTCAGTATTTCCCCATCAGTAGTTCAGCAGGTTCTTGTGGCGGATGTGATAACAGCTGGTCCTTCATTATGGTCTCTCAATATTATGTGCCTTATGAATGTTCTATCTAGGAACATAATGACAAATGGGAGAATCTCTTATGCAGCAGAAGATTGTTTATTTACTTGCGTGGAAGTGAAGTCAATACTGTTGCAGGAAGATATCCAAGCATAGATCAACTTGTTCAAATAGAATTTGTCAAGGTAGAACAACTTCTTGAAGTCTTTGTTGGAGTGAAGAAATTATTGCAGCAACATGGCTATACTAGTGACGTTTTCAAGGTCTTGACAGGAGTTGACAGTTTGCAGCACCGGAGGAAGAAAGGAAAGTGTTCAAAATTTAGGATGTTTAAATTTAAATATGAGAAATAGGACATAAAGCAGCAGCACAATCTGGTTTTCTCTATCTCAGATCTTGGCATTTACATGAGGCTTGATCATTGTCATGGAGAAGAACCTGTGTATGATCAGATTATAATGGTGAAGGAGTTGTTGCTGAAAACCAGTTTGGTCATTCACAAAGTGATGAGAAACAAAAAGATTAAGATTACAAGCGATGGTGGTTCAAGTACAAAGCAGCCTTAAAGAACAGGCTGTTTCTGCATTCTTTTAGTATGGTGGTTCGACTTGTTAAAATGGAATTTGCCAAAGTAAAACGAAGGCTTGAAGTCACACCGGGCAAAAACTTCGATCCTGGAATCAAGCTAAGTAGGCACATAAGGGCATCTACCATGGTGCTAATCTACTGGAGTAATGAAACTGTAGAAGAATCTACTTTGGAGTATTTGTTAACTTGCAGAGAAATCTCTAACCACTGAACCTTGTGGTCAAGGTTCTGCAAACAAGGGAGATTCGATATAGTAATTCAGTAGCTCATATATGAGAGACACGTGGAGCTTGGTGATTGGTGGAAGCAAGAGAAATTACGTGGAGGGATGCAATTTGAGCAAGCTGATGTTGTTAAAGACTTAAGAAGGAGATGTTCATCGTCTTCTTCATTATGTGAAAAAATCTGGAAATTGTAATTCTTCTTCTTCTTGCTAGTTTGTTGGTGTATGTTCCTTATTGTTAGATTGAGATCCTTCCATGGATTCTAACATGAGAAGTTGAATCTGCATTTTTAGGAACGTCAATTCAAATCTATAATTTGATTTTGTTCTTAATTGAGGGATTTGTGGGTTTACTGTATTATTCAACAATAGGGAACCGGACATCTCTTTACGATAAGTCGCTAATTACTTTGGTCCAACATTCTGGATCAGATTCTATAATATTGTTTCCTTTGTAAAATAACTTAATAATATAAATGACATTTGTGAAAAACAAAATTTTACGAGGGAACTTCCATAATTGATACTATTTCTTTGTTGAAGGGGCAGTCTTTGTTCACACTATTGGATAATGAGTATGTAAATACAATATATTATACTTGTATAGATAGAGTATACTGTATAGAGTTTGTTATACTTGTACATAGTATAAATACCTCTTGTACATACACTTTACTAATTAATGAGAAATATCAGTGTATTTATTTTGTATTCTTGTTATCGTATTAGAGCAAACTAAGAAAGCTACTGCAATTGTTTCTCATTCATCTTCTTCGTTGAGCTGAATCAAATTTCATTATCTCTTTTTGCTTCGCTGTGATTTCGTTTCTTTTGTTCACAACCTTCATTTTCTTTTTCGCGATGTCGTTTTCTTTTCTTTGACCTAGATCTGTAGTCTTCTCTTTTAATTCATCAATTTGACTCTGATCCTCTTCGTCTGTCTCAATTTTATCATCAGAAATGGGATCAATTCCTCAAAATCAAGCAGTGAATCAAGAAAATGTTCCTCACCATTCCGATCAGTATGAGAATACGTATTTCTTGCATGCAGCGGATCACGCCGGGCTCGTATTCGTCTCATTAAGTCCCATCAAGTCCCATGCAACTGATACTATTCGTCTCATACGCCAGTCCCTTTTCTATCGAGTCTGTAGAAGGTTATAGGTATTTGCTTACAATTGTTGATGATTGTACAAGAGTCACATGGCTTTACATGTTAAGAAATAAAAGTGATATTTCTACAGTTTTCCTGATTTCATTAAGCATGTTAAGATACAACACAATGCTAATATCAAAGCCATTCGAAGTGATAACGCACCAGAACTTGTTAAAACTTATGGTATGGTACATCAATTCTCTTGTGCATATACTCTTGAACAAAATTCGATTGTTGAGCGTAAGCATCAACATTTGCTGAATGTTGCACGTGCATTATTGTTCCAATCCAATGTTCCTTTGGCTTATTTGTCTGATTGTGTCTTGACTGCTGTTTTTTCTTATTAATCAAACTCCTTCTTTACTTTTAGATAAACTGTCTCCTTATGAAAATTGTATGAAAAGAAACCTGAATATGATTTCTTAAAATATTTTGGCTGTCTTTGCTATGTGTCTACCCTTGTCAAAGATAGAAACAAGTTTACTCCTAGAGATGTTCTTTGTGTTTTCTTAGGGTATCCTTCAGGTTATAAATGATATAAGGTCTTGAATCTAGATACTCATGTGGTTTCTATTTCTAGAAATGTAGTTTTTTATGAAAATATTTTTCCATACAAAAATATAGAATCTACCTCACCTTCACATGATTTGTTTAACAAGACTATATTGTTTTTGTCTACTCCTGATGCTTTAGATCAATCTTATCCAGTTTATGATGGTAATGCATTAGCTTCTACTTCTAATCGGAATGATTCATCCTCATCATCTGCATCACACTCTAGTGCCTCTCATTCAACTTCATCACAAGAGACTGTGGCAGTTGATGCAGGACAGACTTTACTAATCAATACTAAGTCAAAGTGACAGGTGAATGCTCAAGGTTAATTATCTAATAACCATTGTAATCTCATTCAAGATTCTCATTCTTCTTCTTCTTCTTTACAAATTTCTGATTCTGTTTTATCCTCATCTTCTTCACCTCTTTTTCCACTTTCTTCTGTTCTTACATATTCCAAACTAAAGCCTTCCTATCAGGCTTTTGTTCTTTCTTATTCACTTGAAACAGAACCACAAAATTTCCATCAAGCCATGGCACATCCTCATTTTCCGAATGCTATGGACATGGACTGTGGAATCTTTACCCCCAAGTAAGCTTGTGATTGGATGTAAATGGGTTTACACTATCAAATATAACCCATATGGTTTTATTGACAGATACAAAGCCGTTTAGTGGCTAAAGGTTACACGCAACAAGAGGGCATTGATTATGTTGAAACGTTCTCTCCTGTAGCTGAACTTGCCAGTGTTAAGCTTGTTCTTGGTCTTGAAGCTAAGCATGGTTAGACACTTATGCAGATGGATGTAACTAATGCTTTCTTGCATGGTACTATACATGAGGAGATTTACATGAGCCTTCCTCAAGGTTATACTCCTGCCAATGGTGTTCCTTTACCTCTGAATGCAGTTTGTAGGCTGCATAAATCATTGTATGGTCTCCAACAAGCGTCCAGACAATGGTACCGTTGTTTCTCCACAGTGGTTCTTAACGAAATGTTCGAGCAATCACCGAGTGACAATATCTTGTTTGTGAAACAGACTGGAGACTCCTTCATTGCGTTATTGGTCTACGTTGATGACATTATGATTGCATCCAATAATGATTCTATATAAAGGCTTTACAAGCTGCTCTTCACAAAGCTTTTAAGATCAAGGACTTGGGAGCTCCGAAGTACTTTCTTGGTCTTGAAATTGCAAGGAATGCGTCAGGGATTTCACTGTGTCAGCACAAATATGCTTTGGACATTCTTGCTGCAATAGGTATGCTTGCTTCCAAACCTGAGAATGTTCCTATGGATCCAACGGTGCATCTAAGTAGGGAATCTGATACATTGTTAGAGGATGCTACTTCTTATAGAGAATTGCTAGGCAGCCTGCTATATCTTACCATCACTAGGCCAGCTATAACGTTTGCTATCAAAAACCTTAGCCAATTCTTATCTTGTCCTACTAATGTGCATTATGTGGCTACTCTCCGTGTGCTCTGATATATCAAGAACAATCTTGGACATGGACTTTTCTTCTCTTTGGATATTGAGCTATGTCTCAATGCATTCAGCAATGCAAATTATGGCACTTGCTCTGATTCTAGGAGATATGTTACTGGTTTCTGCATTTACCCTAGGGAGTTCTTTGATCAACTAGAATTCTAAAAAACAGGCTAGTGTTAGTCGAAGTAGCACATAAGCAGAGTGTAGAAGCATGGCTTTAGCAACTTGTGAACTTTTCTGGCTGACTCAGTTTCTTAAAGACCTGAAAGTGAAGATACAAACTCCTGCAAAACTCTTTTGCGATAACAAGTCCGCCATGCATATTGTTTCAAATCCAGTTTTCCATGAGCAGACAAAGCACACTGAGATAGACTGTCACACGGTATGAGATCAGGTGAAGAATGGCTTCCTAAAGCTATTCCATGTCTCTAGCTCTAACCAGCATGCATCCTGGTCCTTTCCACTCTTTGTTGTCTCGTATGTCTATTTCAAGTCTCTATCTTCCTGATTCGGTTCCAATTTCAGAGACTTGAGGGGGGTGTATTGGATAATGAGTATGTAAATACAGTATATTATACTTGTATAGATGGAGTATACTGTATAGAGTTTGTTATACTTGTACATAATATAAATATCCCTTGTACATACACTTTACTAATTAATGAGAAATATCAGTTTATTTAGTTTGTATTCTTGTTACACACATGTGTTACTTGATCCTGATCTATATCTTAATATCTAAACTATCCAGCTCTCTTACATAACACTCATACACTTATGATTAGATTGGCTACCCTAATTGTCACACTTGTTCTCTTTTTTTATATGAGATCTGATCCCTAAACACCATGAAACTCTCTTTTGTCAAGTTTGTCAACCTCATGTTTTCTTTTGATGATAATGTGCATCTGCTCTTGAAGTATTTTCATTGGCGTGATCGAGGTGCTGGAAGTTAAACTGCTTCCAGCTTCACCACTTTTAACAATTAAATAGAATATTTTATAAATATGTTGATTGTATCATATCCATAAACTACCTTCCTCTGGTACAATCTAGACTTCACCTTGTTTCTTTAAAATTTTTGGCAAGGCCATATGCCCGTAAAGCGGTTAAACAAACTTTTATTTATAATGAAAATTATAAATAAAAAAAATAATCAATAAATCTAATAATCACAACAGAACGAAAAGAAAACAATAAATCATTTAGTCCCACATCGAAAGGCCAAAGGTTTCATCTTTCTTCTGCCTATAAATGTACTTGTCGGGATCAATTTTACAAATACTAGTGTATATAGTTAATGCAACTCTATTGTTTTACCAAAACTCCCCGGAAATTTCCAACCGCACACCTGCGTTAGTTTACTATATTTTGGAGAAAATTTTATACGCTTACATGCAATTTGACTCCCCCAATATATAATATTCTTGCTTACCTTGGTTCTTCTGTTATATAGTACTACTAAACTTGTCCATTCCAAACAAAAACCGCGTGGCGAACTAAAATACGGATATTGGTGACAACGACAAAAACGAAAAAGCCAAGTACACAATTTACATCTATTTCGTGTAGTAAATCAAATCTTTTTTATAGTTAATACAACCAAATAATAATGATAAAAATCAATAACTCCAATTCCATATAGAAATGTGACAGTTGGTAAGATTTTATTTCTTCAGCTTATAAATGTTACGATTTGTATCTAAATTTTAGGACATGTATACAAGAATTGAAGAATAATGTCTTGTGAGTATTAGAAAACGTAAAAATGCAAAACAAACTATTAAAAAGGATTTTCCCAACCACATGGTGATGAGCTAGTAGTTCTCATATGGTTGGAAGAATTGCCATGTTGGTCCAGGCAATTGATCAATTCTCTCTATATGCGAAATTGCTACTCATTTATTATGTGACCACATATATATGGGTCCTTGCTTACGGCTCATTTGAATACTCAAAAAGAGGATCTATCCGTGAGTTGCATCATCTCTAGAGATTAGTTTCAGACCCCTCCAAAAGCCTGAGAATTTACTCTGAGTTATAAAAAAAAAAAATTGTCGGCTCAAAAAAACTTCCTGTTACACCACTTTAGCTATATATCAAATGAAACAGGTTCAACGACATATTAGTTTATACTTCTTTTCTAGATTATTTTCTTGATAAAACATTAGTGCATACTTTTCACCAATCAGGAAACCGTCAACTACACAAATAGCGGTACGTAAATCTAAAACTTGTATTCTACTCAATCTTCGGCGCCCCACCTGTCTTATTATTATATATCTGAGAAGCTTCTGTACGCCTTATGAGAAATTGACCCCTAAAATATTCATTGTTGTGATAATTATTAGTATTGTTGCTTAGCTTTATTTAATTAACTATTCTATGGGTTTGTTCCATACAAAAGCGGGTGGCAAATTTTAAATCATCTTTTTATTTTCACCTTTTGATGTTCCAAACCAATATATGGACATTGAGAACAACAACAACAACGAGGAGGAGGAAGTTATGCACACCGTTTATATTTGTTACGACAACAATGATTCATCAGTTTCCTCCTTCATCGACTACCTTAAAGCTACTTTCAACCGCCATGGGATCTATGAGCTTGACGATGAGAGCGATATTTTCTCCGACCTAATCAGGGTTCTTGTTGTGGTCTTTTCGAGGAATTACACGTTCTCTGTGCCGGAGAATCTCGTGAATCATCTTAACAACAAAGACCTTGTGGTAGTTTCGGTGCTCCATGGTGTCAGTGTAACATTTGTGACCAGAAGATTGCGGTGCTTGAGCCGTGGTCTCGTGTTCTACTAGAATCAGCTGTGTTGCCAGGTCACATTCAAAATGACGATCAAAGGTAGGAACTACAAGTCTATAAAATTGGCTTATTTCTTAATTAGAACCAACAAAGAACAAAAATTAGGTTTTTGGAATAGCACATAATATTTTTCACACCCATATCAGCTTTAATTTGCTAATTATTATTCAAATTTTTGATAGAAGCTATATGCTAAATCAAAGATTAATTGTAGTCGGGGAATTGTTTCTCGTATTATCTTTTTTTAGTAAATTTTATACAAATATAATAGATGATGTTATATATAAAAATTATAATGTTACTTGCTAGTTCTGACCAAGATATTATAAATCAACATTGTTGTTTAGAAACTATTATCTATTTTGTGTGTTTACGTATCGCGACAACTTTATGATCTGTCGTGTTATTGTTTACCAACTTTGCTGTGTCGAAAAAAAAAAAACCTTTGTTGTCTTGCGTTAAATTTGAGTCTATCAAGGGTTTCCAATTAAAAGCCAACTAGGAGATATCGTCCTGACCTTTTTTTTTTCCAAAAGTTAAAATATTGTATTAAATGTTATAGTTGTATTATTTTTACTTTTATTTTTATTTTTATTTTTTTAAGAAAGTATATTGTTTGTAAATTTATTAAAAAAATGATGAAAAAATAATATTTATTAATTTACCAACCCAAATATGCATGTGGAACATTGAACCCACATTTTTTTTTCAACCAAACCCCACATTTATTTTTTATAAATTGAGAAACAAGTATTTGTTTAAAGAAAATTCAAATTACAACATATGCGAAAATACATATTTATTAATCATATGTGTTATATGATAATTCAAAATAATTTATAAATAAAATCAAAGAAGATGATTATAAAATTATAAAATTTAATCTTCTCAAAATCTTCTAAATACAATAATTAAAATATATAATATGGATAATATAAAATCTTATTTTTTAAGTTTGATTAGTTAATAATATTTTTAAAAATTAATTATTAATTTCTTCCACAATTAATTAGAAAGAGAAAGTAAATTATAATTTTCGGAAACTAATAATTATTTAGAACATTTTATTAGTTTAAAACTTAATGTAAATTATGACCTTTAATGAAAATTTTAAAAATGATCTTAACACTAATGGCATGGGTATGTGTAATTTCTTACAAAACAATGCCATATTTCGTAAAATGACTATATATGTTTTTCAAAATTTTATTTTTTTCTGATGTGGGACTAATTTGTGGGATTGGACATCACAAATGGTAGTCTATAATCGAAAAGTTTGAACTTTGTCTCTGATATCAAATTAAGTTATATGGACTCTCAACTTAAAACTAATTGATAATGAATAAATTTGTCTTAATCTTTTATATATTATTAAAATTCTTCTCATTTTTCAAATATGAGATCTTTCTCTACACACTCCTTCAAAATAGAGTCTCTTCGAGCCAATAATCTTGACACTTAGGGGTTATATTCAAAACAGGATTTTGGAGGATTTGTAATTTTTTTTTAAATCTCTTGTTATTGAACTAGTGATTTTAGAATCACATCTCAAATCCACTGTTATTAAATATGAAATTTGTTAAAAATTCAAAATTACTCACAATCCACTATTATTCAATCAACAATTTGCAAAAATCATAACAAATCCACTGTTATTCAAAACCAAATCTTATTTAAAAAATCTCACCATCAGGGTGTGTTTTTGAATGATTGGTTAAAAAAAAAAAAACAAATGACAAGATCCTATTTAAGTCTCACCAAATCTCATCAAATCACAAACTATTTTTTCTTTTCAAAAATAGAAAATAATAATAAATCCACCAAACTACCTTAAAAACTCACTGTAAATCTCCTAAAATCCAAAATATCATAAATCCTCCAAAATTCTCATTAATCCATCATCATTAAAACATTGTTTTGTTGTTGTTGTCATCGTCCAAAGTGTTTTAAAACACTGTTGATAATAACATGGACTTTTTCTTATAGACTATTCTTATTATCTATATATAATAAAACGGAAGTACACAACCTTTTTTGGTAGACTATATAATTTTTATAAGTTGGTTATAAAATAAGTTATAAATTAAATATAGGTTGGTTACAAAAAAAGGTTAGAGATTAATTTGGTCAACCATGGACTATATAAGTACACTTAAGAATATGCCAAAGAATCATTTTAAAGAGAAAATTCAAATGATTTATACAATTTTTAAAATAAAATCTTTAGTATTCCATATATTGTTACAAAATATATACTGTTAGGCATTTGAAAATCTCATTGTGCATTTGAAAATAAAATCTTACCTAAGCACGGGTCATATTAAAACACTTTCACCAAACATATTCAAAAATTAAATTAAAACAAACAACAAACATAATCATTTCTCATACGTAAAATTACAAAATTAATAATATAAAACTTACAAAATAGGTATTTTTTTTAAGCTATCATATTTAGCATATGATTTTATTGCATAATGTTTTATCTAAAATTTTTTTAAAAACAAACATATAAATTATATTTTATCATAAAATTATAATATAAATAAAAGAAATTGAGCACGGGTCCTAATCTAGTGTTATTAGTATTATTAAATCAAAATTCAGAAATGAGACGCATATTAGTAATTAATAATTTATTCCAAAATAACTTTAAACCAGTACACCAGAGCCATGCACATAAACTCATATTAATTTATTTCCTATAGATTTTCTTTTCGAGTAATCAAATTTAGTTTATATAATAATTATTAAATATATTTATTCAACATATGTATGATTCCATGCACTATTCTTTTTTATATAATTTACCAAGCTATGAGAAATCATTACTTTATATGATTTTTTTCTTTTGGTAGTGAATCTCTATTCATGGAGGAAATCGCGAGGGATGTGTTTGAGAAGCTTTATCCAACGGAAGAGATTGGGATTCACAGGAGGCAAGTTGACATTGAAAACTTGCTATGCAACCAGTCATGGGGCCTCCGCACTCTAGGCATTTTTGGTGAGCCTGGCATTGGAAAGACTACTCTAGCTAGAGCCGTGTTCCGGAGAATGCCCGGTGGCTATGATGTTTCTTGCTTCATCCAAGATTTTCACGAAGAATATAGTGAAAAGAGACTTGGACCAGTTTTGTCTGAAGAATACTTAGGTGAGACTCCAGTGGAAAAGTTTGACCTAAATCCTTCTCCTTCAGAGCCAAGCCACCGTCGAAAAAGAGTTCTCATTGCTCTAGATGATGTGCGAAATGCTAAAGACGCCGAGTCTTTTCTTGGTGGTGGATTCGGTCCAGGGAGCTTGATTATTATAATCTCAAGAGATAAACAAGTACTTGACCAGTTCGGTGTAAATGAGATTTATGAGGTTCGAGGTCTAAACCAAGAAGATAGCATGAAGCTATATACAAGGTGTGCCTTTGGAAAAGATGTGACCGAGCAGAATCTTTTAGAGTTTTCAATGAAAGAGATTAAATGTGCTAATGGAAACCCATTAACTATTCGCGCACAGGCCTTAAAGAGAAAAACGGAACGTGCATCACTGAGCATTCACGATGTATGGTACTCATGCGACGACCTCGAGCATAATACATCAATGTGGACTATTCCCAACGAAGAAGACGATGAACCTCAAGAATGGTATCCATGTTATGAAACTGAGCTTCCGTCGCCTGAAAATGTTGTCTTGGTACATTTGATGATGAGAGATTTTAGACATTTTATCGAATCTACAAGACACTTCGTCAAGTTAGTTAAGACTAGAATCATTATAAATAAGAGTTACATCATGTGCATAGTGGTGTCTTTTGTTTTTGGTTGGCTTTGGAACTTTTTTGGGAAATGGGAGAGTTTGGGGTTTCCAGGACAAACCTTGATTTACTTGGTTCTTGTTTACGGTTATCTCTCTGTTTTACTTATTCTTTGAATGTATATGTACGTTTCATAGATATAAAAGTAAATGAAACCGTTCATATTCTCAATCTTGTTTAAATTGAAACGTAAATGCTTGTTTCACTTTTCTTACACTGTTGAATTCCATCAATTAATACAATACAATGTTTATAGGGAAAGTTACTAGACTAACCCAAATTAAGGGATTAATTACTAAACTAACTCCTAAAATATAAAGGTTAGATGAGTTATTTTTATACCTAAAATACCCTTTATTGCTTTGTTAGGAAAAAAATAAAATACCAAAATATCCTTAATGATTTTTTTCGGCGATAGGGACAAAAAAATAAAAAAATCTGCTGTAAGTTATGACAGATTTATAAGTTTATAACAGATTTTATTGTTAATGGCAGATTTTCTTCGGCAGACTTATTTTAGTTGGCAGACTTATTCAAAATGGTTGCGACAGTTTTTCTTTTTTTCAACAGTTTTTTTTCATGACAGATTTATCATTGACGACACAACAGACTTCCTAATACATGACAATTTTTTTATAATTTGTGGCTGATTTTTTTTTTGTAGTGGTTGCAGATTTTGTTAAAACGGTGAAAATCTGTCATAACATGGCAGATTTGTTGATTTAAAAATAATTACTAGATTGACGTCTAGTGATAACAGATTTTTTTTTAGTTACAACAGATTTTAATTATTTTACATAAAATCTGTCGAGTGATAGCAGATTTTCTGTTGGGAAATAAAAATTGCTAGTTTGACCTACAGTAATAACATTGGTGTAGCATGTTATGGCAGATTTATTTTATGTTATGACAGATTTTTTTTGTTTCCAAAAATCTGTCTTGTGATAACAGACTATTACAGAGAAAAGTAATTGCTATAATGAGTTTACAGATTTATTTTATGTTGTAACAGATTTATTTTATGTTATACATTTGAAAATAATTTTATTGTAATTTATTTTGTTAATTGACAAAGACGGAACATAAGTTTGAAGAGATTGAATCCTAAACCCTATACTCCAATACCCTAAAGGCCTAAACTACTTGAATTAAAATTTAAATGATAGCTGGTACATTTGTACTTTAATTTTATTTTGATGATTGTTATATATATTGATTATTCTATGAAACAATATTTCATATCTATTTTTTATTTTGTATTTGTAATTGTTTGTTGTCTAATATCAATTTCTATTATAATTTATGTGTATATATAACAATAAAATATTATTTTTTGACATCAACAACAAAATATATAAAGAAAAGGAAATGCTTTTTTAAATTAAAAACCATTAAATTCACCTATTTGTCATCGAATTCATCTCCACCTGCAGCCTAAAGAGTTATGTATTCACAATATTAATGAAGCAATGACTACTGATTTTCAAAAAGTTATAACAATTAACCCAGTTAATAAAAAATACCCTGGATCCATTAGTCTTTTGCGAATCAACATTAGTGTTAAAAATAATTTTATCACTTGGCCATGTAATTTTTGACTCCAACAGTCCAACAACTTCCCGAAGATAGTAAATATCAGAGCTAGACCTAAATACAGTTGATTCTGAGTTAAATGCAGACTTCACAAAAAATGTTGGATTGATTTGTTTGCCCATGCCGGAGAAGGAAGAGGTGGATGTGGAAAAAAAATGTTTGATTGATTTTGTTTTTTTGCCCTATTTCTTTTTCTATTTTTTATGATTAATAAAAAAAAAATCAAAACTAGGGTTTTTGGTCATTAAACAAAAATGTTGGGTTAATCTAGTTATCCAATCCGATTGAGAGTTATTCTAGTTATTTTCCCCTAAATTTGTGTCAAACTGGTTTATTTTCACATGTTTATATTGTGACTAAATAGTTTTTATTGTGACTAAATATTAAGTCTTAATAAAATTATTTTCTTGTAGTGTCTGTATCTCTGCAGTAACCACACCACTTTCATATAGATTATATCAATTTATGTATTTTGTCTCTGCTCATCAAAGATACGTATCGATCATCCAAATGTATGAAATATAAGGATGAATATGACATTGCTATGAAGATAACTGAGCTACAAATGTAAGGAAATGAGACAAATCAACAGGTCGTAGAAGCTAACTCCAATCTCATAGCACAATTTTGAAGAAAGAAATAAGTACTCGTTTCTCTACACCATTCTTCACGTTTTCAATGTTTTAATTCATAAATGTTCAACAATTTCGTATTAACCAGATATTGAATTTGACTTCTATAGTCACTCTCTAAAAAACGCTTGAACATATGCTGATTGGATCTTTAAGTCTATTTAGGGTTGGAAAGAATTTACTCTTTCTTCTCAATATTCGGCTCAATCTTTCAAGTCTAGCTTTATCACATCGATACCTAAAATTTGATGATTGTGAATCAAGTAACGAAGTTACCCTCACACAGAAAATTAATTACATATTAACTTATCACCATCACAAAGAAAATTAATAAAAAAATTACGCTGCTTCATCCAATTGCATCTTATTTTTTTGGCAGAAGTTTAAAAAAAAATTGTAAAAAAGAAGAACATGTTATGCCTTCGACGTCTGTTCTTACGCTTTCTCTAGTGGTGAATCCACCAATCAAATTTGAATCAAACATTGAGGCTGAGGTCTCTCCTCTGTGCACCACTTTGCTATTGCTTCTTATTGTGGATGATGACACAATAGATTTACCTTTCAACCGAGTGTCTTTAACGATTCTTGAAGGTACCAAAAGATTTACATCCTCTATGATTTTTATGTCCATATTTGGAGACACAGGGCTTACTCCATTTCTTTGGTTATAATACCTTGCTAGAAATCGGTTGTTTCTTTCAATATCCGTTGTTGAACTAGAGCTTGACCCATCGTGGATGTAATCGTCAATAGGTTGAGTTTCATCTGTACACAAGCTAGGAACAGGTTCAGCGGGTGCATAGATCATACTAAAGCCGCATTTGAGCACCTCGCAGTTTGTAACATGTCTTGTTCCATCAGTCACTTCAAATTGAAGAGAAGCTTCCGATGGAAAACATCCTTTGTAGTTATTTTCGAATCCTCCTCTATCATTTTTCTTGACATGCAACCAACTCGTGTAGCCAATAAAGACATGACCAGACTCAATCGTTCTTGGCTCTTCCCTTCCATGTTCAATCCAACCTCCCATAATGCAACTAAACTTGATCAGAGGTTCATCTTCTTCTTTGAACTTACAGTTACATCTAACTAAGAAGCGACTATACTGAGGTTTGTAGTCCGTAAATGAAACAACAACGCAAAGAGCTATCCCAGTAAGCCCATGTTCACTCCAGTGCCGAGGCATTTTAGGCTCTAAAACTGATCCAACAGACCGGTGATTGAACCATGCAGGTACTTGCCACCCAGGATAACAAACTCCGATCAAAACATCGAGAACAAAGCTCTGCAAATTTTGGTACAAATAAAGGATCATAAGTATGCAGGGAAAGTGTTATTAGTCTTTAGGGTAAGTGAAGAGAATACCTCGTCGTAGCGGGATAATGCATTTGACATCACCTGAATTTTCCACTGAGCATAGGATGCAATAATATTTTCTGCATTTTGATCAAGTTTGGTACAATTACTAAAAATGAATGTAGAGTGTAAATGCTCTGTTTCCGCCAACATAAGAGCTAAGGGATTCTCAATCTTTTCCAGTGAAATGCAACCGTGTGCGTCTAACCATTGAAGATTTGGTGGAAGCATAGGAACCGAAACGAGCTTCTTACAATACTTCAAGTCAAGCCATTTTAGATGGAAGAGATCACGGATGCTGCTAGGTAATTTTATGAATTCGTTTTTGCTTAGACATAGACGACGTAGTGACGATAATCCGTAAAATCCGCGTGGCCATTCGCACATATCGCAGTGTGACCATGAAGAAGTTTGGCCTGGATTAACACTAAGGCGATGCAAAATATCAGGCATCTCTTTTATGGCTGTTCCATCTAGTAGTAAAGTCTTCAAATGCTTAAGGTTCTGCTTGATCTCTGGAAAACATGCAAGACTTGAACAGCCAGAGAGTATTAGTTCTTGGATAGCTTTTAGATCTCCGATACTATCTGGGAGACTCGATAGCTTTTTGCAGTCTTTCAATATCAGAATGATTAGTCTTCGGAGTTTTCCGATTGTTGAAGGAAGTCCCTTAATCGATGTGCCATCCAAGTATAATTCTTCTAGATTCTCTGAAATGAAACTGAATTCCTCAAGATTTGAGCAGCCGCTAAGGATGAGTGTTTTCAGAGAGACCAAGTTCATTTGTGGAAGAGACTCGAGGCTCGTGCATCCTCTCAAGTTCAAAAATACGAGACGTTCCATGTTTTGTAGCTCTTGGTGAACCATTTTTAATGCC
Source organism: Camelina sativa (assembly GCF_000633955.1). Taxonomy (NCBI): domain Eukaryota; kingdom Viridiplantae; phylum Streptophyta; class Magnoliopsida; order Brassicales; family Brassicaceae; genus Camelina; species Camelina sativa. The sequence goes on along the minus strand of NC_025704.1, from coordinate 26,665,989 downwards.
GTGCAGCCTTCAAGGTTCATATTTTGAAGGTTTCGAGCATGCGACAAACCAGACAATGTGCACAGCTTACTTGAATGGTTCAGATCTAGCCACTTTAATTTTAATGTGTCCTGTGACCGATAAAAGAAAACGAAGAAGATTTATATATTTGTTAATGTAGCCATGTAAAAAATTATAGTAACTTATAAACATAAAACATACCTTATCTCCCTCCCAAACTTGCTCAATTTGACTATAAGGTAGCTTAAGGTCGATAAGATTCGTCGGGTCGAAGTCTTGTGGAAGCTCATGCAATGGAAATTTCAGCCAGTTGAGATACCGAACCTCTTGCAACGGGAACTCAAGTCCCTCGGGGAACTTCAGTTTGCAGTCATCTTCACATTTTTTAAGACAACGTGAATTGAAAATTTTCAAGTATCTTAGATCTTTCATCCTGGAAAACGTGTCGCTGAATAAGCTCATTTTCTTCGGTACTTCAGACATGTCTAGGAAAATTCCTCTAACTTTGGTTGCCTCCTAGAAAGTGAAAACACTTTAGTTTTAAGATCTGTCCAAAGTATAACTTCAGATATATATAATAAAGGACTTTAATCTCTCACTCACCGCTTTATTTAGGAGAAGTGTGATGATGTCTCCCTGGTTGAACAGCCTACGCCCATTGGTTGAATTTTCAGAGGATGATTCTTGTCGCACTGCGAATGTATATAGCAGATCATTCATCTCCACTCGACCCCCACTAATGTTAATCAAGAACTTATCTGCGAGATCTTGAATTTCATTCGCATTCTCAGCTGAAGAATCCAACAAATTCCTCAAATGATACTCATCATCAAACCTGAAGAAACATGCCACATCAAGGAAAACATTCTTCTGGTCTTCTGTAAGCTCGCTATAAGGTATTTGCAAGACATCTTGAATTGTGTTGCTCGGGGTTTTAGACAATGCCCCAAGCTTCGATTTCCAGTACTCCTCGTCTTTCCTGCATAGCTCACCGCCAAGTACCTTTAGAGCCAGTGGATGTCCCCTAGAGTAATCCACAAACTGTCTTGAAAGATTCATGAAACTTCCCTCCCTCGAACAGTTATGTCCAGAAAATGCATGGTGGATGAATTGGCTTAGCGCGTCATTTTCATTTAGCCCCGGGACGAGATAAATGTCCTCGACCGGTACTTTGTTTCTGATTGAAGATTTGCTGCTCGTTGTGATCAATATTTTGCTTCCTGGTTTTATCCAATCGTCTTTCCCAAGAATCTCTTCTATCTGTCTCTTGTCACTCACTTCATCAAGAACAACAAACACTTTGCTCTTTTTTATTTGAGCCTTTAAAGATTTAAATGAGACTTTGGTATTCTTTTGCTCATTTACATTGTTCTGGCTCTCATGTAATCCTATAAGGAGATCTTCGTGCAATCTCTTGAATAAACGAAATTCAGACTTCCCACGGATGTCATCTAGAAACATTTTATGCAAGAACTTGTATTTCCATTTCTCGAACAATGTCTTGGCAAGAGTAGTTTTACCTATGCCAGGCATCCCAACAATGCCAACAATACGAGTGATCTCGTTTGATTCAAATTTCAACATTTCTTCCAATTGCTCTAGCCGTGTCTCGATTCCAAAGAGAGGAGATGGGTCTGCAGAAGAAGAGCTCTCAAGCAATTCTTTTTTCCCTATGGCTATATCACTATTTCTTCTTCCCAGACTATCCGTTGAAGAGGCAGCTAGCATTACATTTACTTCCTCCACAATATTTTCGACCACCTGGCCCTCGTCGCTAAAAAATAAATAAAAGACAAGAACAATATTCAAAGTTGTCATTGGACTTTTCATAGTATTGAGTATTGACTATTGAGATAAACAAAAAACAATAAATAACATAACAACTTTTAAGAAAAAATTTGAATACATACCTTAATTTTAGTAGGAAATTTGAAATCTATACTAAGTTTTTTTAAGTCTTTGAAATGTACCTTATGTATTGCACAAAATAACTATTTTGTCCTTAATTAAAAATTAATTTATCTGGTAATATTTAGTAATTTAATTTTAAAAGTTTATTGTCTAAATATAAAATAAAATCAATTAGAGTTATTCTTTTTGGATTTATGTTTAGGAATAATATATAATTCGTCAGTTCAAAAAGTTAAACATATTAATAAGTCAACGTAAAATGAAATAAGTCTACGAAGACCGAACAAATCGACGAGAAAAAATATAAGTCAACAAAAATATATTGTATAATCTTGAATTATTTATTTTAAAATAAATTCATATCTTAATAATATCAACAAAAATATTTTAATTCCTTTTCTTTATTAAAAATTTAATCAATTGATTTATGTAATCATTGTTTAAAAAATAATAAATACATATTCGTTATAATTTATATTTATTAATAATTTATTCTAAATTTAACAATTTAAAAAGTAATTTCTATTTAAATTTGAATTATTTTAAAATTTAAATTTAGTTTTTCTTATTTTTATTTAATTGTTAAAATAAGTTTTAATAAAAAGAGTATATCTGTCCATTTTCATTTCAAAATGTGTAGTTTTCAAATAACTATAATATTAAGTGTAATTTTTCAATTTTCTTTAAAAAATTAGTATATTCTTAAAAATGTCCCAAATTTTAAATACAATAAAGTTAAAAGAGTTCTAACAAAAATTCAAAAGAGAAATTGGAGAAATTGTTAGAATTCGCTAAAAATATACATTTTTGTAGATATCACTTTTCAAAAATATCCTATCTTTTTGAAGATATTTTTAAAAATATACTAAATTTTCTAAGAAATTTGAAAATTACCCTTAATATTACAGTTATTTGAAAACTACACTTTTAAAAAAGTAAATGGAAAAAAATACTCGTTTTCTTATTAAGAATTATTTAAATAATCAAATAAAAAAATACATATATTTAAAAGAAAATTAACTAAAACTGGTAATTGATTATTTCATTAATAAAAATTATTAATAAAATGTGTTTACTGTATTTTGATAAATATAAATATCGAAATTTATTAGTTTCTATTATTTATTTCAAATCATTGAAAACATAGTATTTAAAGATTCTATAATTTATATTATATATATATATATATATCTCAATTTTTAGACTTATTTTCTTCAATTTTAGTTTAATTCTAAAATTGATTTTTTGAACTATTTATTTATCTTTTACTTATGTTGACTTAATTATCTTCGCCATCGACAGTATGTTATGCCTAATGGATTTATAACAAAGTTGATTTTTTTTAATGGTTGACTTATTTTTCGTTCAATTATTTATATTTATTTTCAGTAGCTTTCTTATTCATGATAAATTTCTTAAATTCTACGTTGATTTATTAATAAGTTGATATTTTGAACTGTTTAGTAAAATTTAAATTTCATCGACTTACTTTATTTTCTGTCAACTTATTTAATAAAACTATCAACTTATATTTTGTTTGATTATTTTTTTATAAAGTCAATTTTTGATACTGTTGACTTATTTATTTTGTTTGTTGATTTATAATTTTTTCTTGATTTGTTTGGTCTTAGTAGACTTACTTTATTTTACGTGAACTTATTATCTGGTTGACTTTTTGAATTTGTTGACTTATAGTTTATTTCTGTCAATTTATTTTTTTTTCCATTGTTGACTTATATTAAAATAGTTAACTTAATTTTTTCTTAATTAATTTTTTACATTATTGGTTTTTGAACTGTTGATATTTTTTAGATTTAAATACTTTTGTTTTTCTATTTAAAGTAATAAGTAAAAAATTGAAACTGTTTAACTTATATTCAAATTTTGGTTTAAAATAAACAGTATATTGAAATATAGTTATATTTCTGAAAGTTTTTATTAAATTAAAAATTTGAAATTTTATGTAGTGAATTATATATATTAAAATTACTTAATTTAAAATATTTAATTAAATAAATATATAAGAAAAGACCTCAAATTTAAATCATTTTATTAAATAGCTGAAATTCCTAATTATTTAGTTTATTAGTTTGTAATTATATATAGTTTAAATATGTATGTAACTAATTTAAAACAAACTTTGATATATTTAAACTAATAATAATCTAAAATATTTACTACATAAATCTAAAAAAATAAATTTTAGTTACTCTTATATTTAATTTTAGTTATTGGTTGATATTATCCATAATAAATTATATTTAATTCTGTAACACCCGCAAACCAAACAATGTGTTTTAGATGTAGGTGTTGATCACTAAGGGGAGTGTCGATCGGCACCAGCAAATTTCAGTTCGACCGGGTTGATTTGTTTTATTGATTTGGGTCGGTTTTGGTTTAAGTGCAATCTCCAAACCAAGTATTCAAGCGAAAAATCGACCTAAGTCGTGGGTTTGAGGGTTGTTCGCCGTTTTCAGAGAGAAGCAGAGGGAGAAAAGAAAGCGCTTGTGAGTTTTGAGGCTTTTGGGGAGATTCTTGGCTTGTGGGGTGAGATCTGTTTCTGTGAAGTGAGGATCTATTGCTAGGAACGAAGGAGAGGCTTCCTAATGTGTGGATTTGTCCTTTTTGGGTTAAATCTTTATGTAAAAGAGGTGAGTGCATGACCATGTCTGATCTAAGCCTGAGATCTCTTTTGATTTGCTTGTTTTATGTTGGTTGTAGTGTTTCTTGCTTGTTTTGGTTGCTACTTGGTTCCTATAGATTCATGTGGCCTTTGGTCGAGTTTGGGATGGATTAGAGATGGATAGAAGCGGAGATTTGTCGTTCGGTTTCGAGCAGATCGTGTTTGTGGAGTCGGTGTCGATCGACACCAGGTGGGTGTCGGTCGACACCAACAGTCAGTTTTGGTCAACACCAAGTTGGTGTCGGTCGACACCAACAGTCAGTTTCGGTCAACACCAAGTTGGTGTCGGTCGACACCCACTTGTCCGACACTTGTTTTCTTTAGTTTGCTGTGTTCATTGTGTTTACTTAACATTGGAATCTCAAGGAGGAGTGTCGATCGACATTGAGAAGCAGTATCGGTCGACACCAATAGTCAGTTTTGGTCAACACCAAGTTGGTGTTGGTCGACACCAACAATCAGTTTCGGTCAACACCAAGTTGGTGTCGGTCGACACCCACTTGTCCGACACTTGTTTTCTTTGGTTTGTTGTATTCATTGTGTTTGCTTAACATTTGAATCTTAGTTGCTTGTGTGTATAGCCCAGTAGATGAGAGGATTGTCTCACTGAGTGTTTATGACAATACTCATGCATCTCAATATGTGTTTGTGGTGCAGGTAAAGACAAAGTGTCATCGTGGAATCAAGGCAATGAGGAGAAAGATGTTCTAGAGGCTTGATTGATTGTGGTCTAGCTATTGTTAGGTTGTTAGAGTAGAGTCAATAGAACATTGTAAGATGTTGGAACTGATTATTGACTTTGTTGGTTATTGGATTATTCATTGTTGGATTTCTTAATGGTTTAATGGTATTGCTTGGTTATCCGCTGTTGTTAATTAATGTTAGATTGTTAGTGGGTATGAGAGCACTAGAAATTATATTATAAAAAATAGCAAAGGTTGTTTCAAATTCATCATTATCTATAATCTTTTTAATAATTACGTGTACTTTATCGTTTTTTAAATTTTTAATTGTTAATTAAGGGGAAAAGGTCATTTTGTGCAATAATATAGATACATTTCAAATACCTGTAAAATTTTAGATACACAATCAAATTATTTTATCTTTCTCTCATTTTTATTTTTGTCATCTTTTATATAATTACAATATGTTAAATTAACATTAAATTTTTTATTTTAGGTCTGGATTTTATATTTTACATTGACGGTGTAGTTTTGAGAGGGTATGATTTAGCATTTGGTGTTTAGAATTTAGAATTTAGTCATTTTATATATAGAAAGGGTATCATTGAAAGAGTATTTTAGCAAAAGTGTATGTAACAAAGATATTTTTGTAAATGTCCCTATTAAAAAATGGTGGGAGTATTAATTTACTTTTACACTCATAATACATTCATAAATGCATAAATGCATGATCAATAAAGATGGTCCAAGTGAGTTGTCTTGTCTATGAGAGAGAAGAGGAAAAAACAGTTACAATTTTCTATTAGTATACTTCATATTTGTATCAAAAAATTTAAATTGATTTAGTATGAACTTTTTTATAACTTTTCAGCGTGAATAATTGAATTTACGTCATGTTGTAGTGCATTTATCCATAAGTGAAAAAATAAGAAAAAATGATTTGAAAAAAATAACTAACTTAATTATTATTTTTACTTTATGAGAACGTTGATTTATTTTAATATTAACCAAATAAAATATGAAATTATTATTAATATTAATAATAATAATTATTATTAACATATGTCTTTATGTTATTAATTATTATTTTTACTTTATGAGAACGTTGTCAAATAAAATCTGAAAACTTATGTGGAATACTATCTAGATTTCAAATATTTCTAATAATTATTAACATATGTCTTTATACTCATGTATATACGCCAACTAATCTAATAAGTAATATGATAAAAAGTGGTTAGGTTTGATGATAGTTTCAAAAAAAAGAATGAATTTGTCATAAATATCTCTCTGTTAGGAGATATTCTTTTTCAAAAATAACTATTTTCTTGGCTATTTTCAACTTTTCCCCTTTTACAAAGTTATAATATTTTAAATTAAATTTTAGATTTTTTCTTTTTAGTTTTGGATTTTCCATATTACATTTATGGTGTAGTTTTAAGGGATATAGTTTAGTATTTGGTGTTTAAGATTTATAATTTAGTCATTTTATATATAGTTAAAAATTATTAATGGATAATTTTTATAAAAAAGTATAGAAAATGGTATTTTTCCAAATACCTCAAAAAAGAATCATTAAAACAAAAATATGTTATACCTCTCTTCGTGCACCAGCTTGGCTTTTTTTGTAGTCACGAACTCTAGAGCCTGTTTCCATGACTCGTCTCTTTCAGGATGAAGCTTTACTAACTCTCTGAAGTTATCACCAAACGTTCCTCTCTGTTCCCTCACGGTCCGAACGTCCACCTTGTAAAAAACTGGAAACACCTCCAAGGTCCCTGCCTCCACACACTCTTTGACCTTTGCCAGCTCATCCAAGCACCATTCTGACTCTGTGTACATGCTTGAGATGACTGCAACCACGATCTTTGACTCTTGTATCCTCGTGAAAAGGATCCTCAGATCTCTTCCCATCCTCTCGTGATTGTCTATGAACACGTTGATTGATTCCTTACGCAAGGCCCTCTCTAGATGACTTATGAAGTTGCGTCGGAGCTCCTTTCCTCGAAAATTAATGAACACTTGGTGTTGCGGAGGCCATTCCACTATGTCGGAGGAGGTGTTTACCGACATCAATTTTTTTTTTTTTATAAATGGAGATTTGTCGCAAGAAAAAAAAACGTTTTGTATATTTTTTCTTGATAAATTTTAGGGTTGTTAAGGAATACCATATCCACATGAACTAACGGCTCTTTATCTATAACAAAGATTTCTGATTATATTTTTGTATAAAAAACAAAATGTGAACACAAGGCTATATATTATACCATCGATTATTTGGAAGTAAACTATATATTTTCAGCATTGAATTATCTATATTAACTACTCTATTCTTTCTTTTATTTTTATTTTAAATTTATGGATACCTAATCTCTACTCACCGGAGAATTGTAGAAGGACATTGTTGTTTGTTATATACGTTTACTATATATTCAAGTACTGTAATAAACATAACAGCGAGTAGTATTGGTTAAGGGATCTGAAATTTAACATGATTTTTTGTGGTCCGAGAAGATTAGTCACTGGATCTAGGAAGTATTTAAGATCACTCCTGATTTATCCAAAAATAAAAATATAACAAGGGCTAATAAATGATTACCATATACCGTCAGCCATCCCCCGTCTTACCACAAGCAACATGTCTGATTGTATGTTAACAGTTAACACTAACGAGTTTAAAAGGAATATTGGTTGATCTTCATTGTACGTTAATCACAATCTTCGAACTCTAAGTTTCACCAATATATTTTCCTTTATTTCATTGGGAAACTATATAATCTTTACCTCAAAGAAATCTTATTTGTAAAAAAAAATTTTGGCCTATAGATTCGTTCGAATGTACTCCTCATTTCATCTACTATTTTCGGAACCGGATGTCCCAAATTTCGGGACCGATTGGTTTAAACACAGCGCGGTTATGGGAGTTTGTTGAATCGGGTTTCATCTAGTTCATTAGTCAAACTTGTCAAATATTCATCAGAGAATCGGATTCAACTTTGACCTTTTTTCCCTTCGTCAGAATTACTGAATAATAATAAAACTTCTCATAAACCAAGTGCTTCAGTTTGTGTCGTTTAGAATTTCCTACATGGATACCTTTCTTTTTTTCATCAAACTTCTCCACTTGAAATGGACCAGATGATGGTTCAATTCTATGCATGTTCTTGACGTATTCAAATGAGCCACAGCCTGATACCAAATTGCTAATCTGTTGAGATTTCCCTTAGACTAAACATATGTGGTCTCTCTTACTTAGAACATAGGTAGATGGAAAAGGTCCACCGGTACCCAAGCCCTATCATTAAATATTATTAAATTAAATAATATATAGTACGTACCAGGTTTGTTAAATAATCATGAAGGCACGTATGATTAGGAGGTATATGACACATTTTGACGTAACGATAGTGAACTCCTACTTGCCCACAGAGGCTTACCTATGATTATCGAACTAAACATGTGAAAGATATGAATATTCTATCATTACGATTTACGACTCTTATTATGATTCTATCATTATATTATCCATCCAACAACTTCAATAGTAGTATATTACTACTAATTTACTATTATTGTTTCTTATTTTCCACCGAAAGTTTACTTTTCTTTATCATCACATTTAATATATTTCTTGAAATAATAATGAAATATTAATTAGGCGAAGACGAAATCCAACCTTAATTTTTCTATCTACCTCAACCTCTGAAGTTATTATAAGACCAACAGAGACGACTTCATTCTGGTATTATTATTCTTTCATTCCATCTGCCCCTCTTATATTTATATATATGTATATAAAACTTTACTGATATAAATTTTTAAATTTGATTAATAATCGACATACTTTTTTAGATTGGACTAGTAGTCTTTAAGAAATAAGTATTCTAACCTTTTAAAAAATCAATTTTTGTGTTTGTGATCATTTGGACAAATCTAGTTTTTGTAGTATTTTTTTTTTTTTAAATAAGTTAATAGTGGTATTTTCCCAAAAAACTTGAAGTGTGTTATTTTGGGAAAATTCTCTTAATGTGTGTACATAACACTTACGTACGCGCATATGCGCAACGTTTCATATCACTTTTAAGATGTGATTTCCAATTTATTTATTTGTGCGACAATTAAACAAAATTAGTTTAAAATTCTGGTTTGAATTTGAATAGTGTACATAGTTTTGTATGGTTGAAACCAATTTTCCTTTTTATGGTTTTAATCAGTTTTTTTTTATCAATATACTTGTCTATTCACAAATCATTCTACCAATATTATAGTCTTTTAGTTTGTTTTAAATAAAACTTTTAAATTCATCTACTTTAACTCTTTCACCTACTGGTTTTTTTCTCTTCAGTTCATCTTGTAGATCGGTATTGTATTTTAAATGTTGTCCCTTGGAGAAGGAAGATGAATAAAGGTATTATTATTAAAAAAAAAAAAAAAAAACTTTTAAATTCGTATTTTTCACCTGTTACGTACATGTGAGACTCGAGAAAATAATTTAATAACTTAGTTAGTCCTAAGAAAACAATACTATCAATGATAATGCTAAATAAGCCTTTTGTTGGAACTTCGGCATCAATGACGACTTGGGTGGCTCATTTCAGAATGGGCAAATTTGTACGAGATTGAATTGATAAAACATAGCAATAGAAACTAGAAAGAAATATGAATAACTATAATCCGTGGTAGTATAATCAAAATAAAGAGGGATGATGTTTGAGTGATGCCAGATGTGAATGAAAGCCCGATGATTTGTGTGAGAACGTATAATTTATTTGCAAATCTCCCACAAGTACGTAGCTAGGATCTTGTAGCGCCATTTCCACATTTTTTTTAGCACAATAGTTTGATTTTTAATCTTTGTAGAAATTTTTAAAATAGCCAATAGATCGTTGACAAAGCAAGGAAACAATTCCCACGAGTATTTCCAATTGCTAGTTTTGGGTGTAACGTTCCAAATGATTCTTGAGAGCTAGCTGCAAATCCTATCACTAACCTTCTTAATGATTCTTGAGATCTAGCTGCAAATGTCAAATGTTTGTACTTGGTTACAGAAAAAGAATAAATTATTTGAATTTATAATTGGTAAGATTTTTATTTATTTTTTTATATTTTGAAACGAATTATTTGACATAGTACTATTATCTTTCGTCTTCTTGTTTACAATATACTAGGTACTAACCCGTGGAAAACCGCGGGCTGAACTTTTCTTTTGATGAAAATTTGTAATAATTTATTTTGTTATTATGTTATTTATAATGGGTTGTGATTAAAAATTTGGTTTGCTTATATTAATTTTTTTGTATTTTATAAATGTTTATTGAAAACCTGCCAATAAAACATTTGCATAATGAATAAAATTGATTAAACTTTTGTGAATTAAACGCAATTTTTGGTATAATTGTGAAATAAGTAAAAGATATAACTAACATGTAAAAAAGAGCAACTAAATATAGCTAGTGAAGGTTCTGAAAAACCTCTTTGAAAACAACATTCCTTGTTTTTCTTTCTGTGACTTCTCTTTTTCGTCTGTAATAAGCATCTTCAAGCATTGAGTATATTTAAATCTCAACTTAGTTTTATTTTCTAAAGAACGGTGGCTAAAAGAAAAATAGAACTTTTAAAAATAGATAAGATACTAAATCTATATATTTTATTTTATTGTTTATTAATTTTTAAAATCTAAGCAAGCTGTTATATATTTTATTTGATTAGATTTTTGATAAAAAAATTTAACCTATACTGGAAAAGTTTTTTGATAAAATTTGTGGTTATATAGATTTTATTCGATTAGATTTTTAAAATTTTACCTGTAAATTTTTTTAAGGACGAATTAGTTTTGATTCTGATAGTTTTTTTTCTACAATTTCTTTTATTTAGGTTCCCCAATTTTTGTTTTTAATTAATGATTAATTAGTTAATTAATCTTAATTAAATTTTTTTAATGGCAATTGAATGTAATTTTTTACACATTTTAAGGTTAGTTTCATATTTGTACTTCTCAATTAATATAGTAGAATAGTATATCAGAAATGATATTATTGTATAGTATATTTAGTAACTATATTTTCTTTCACCCACAAAAAGAAATTAATCTTTTCCCGTCGTTTTGTTTTACATATACACATATTATAAAATTTAGAGATTCATCATACAATATGAAAATGTTTTATTATTAGACTCTGACGGAGTAGCAGTTAGTTGCATACTACAAAAAAAAAAAAAAAAAAAAAAAAATCACTCTCGGTCACCCCAATTTCTNGCGAAGAGACAGAAACCAAAAATTCAGAGAGAACAAAGCAATGGCTACTTCAAGCGCAGCTAGGTGTGACGTGTTTATCGATTTCAGCACGAAGGACACGCGCAATTCCTTCGTCAGCCACCTCTCGGCCGCCTTCCGCAGAAGGAAGATCTCTGTGTTCATCGGCAAAGATTGCACCCGCACACTGGAGCCAAATTTCCGGTTACCTGAAGTAATTCAATCGGCCATTGATGGATCTAGAGTTTCAGTGGTGGTACTATCCGAGAACTATGCGTTCTCGCCACTCTGCTTAGAAACACTGGTGAAGTTTCTGGAGCGTCAACGGCGTAAAGACGACCTCGTGGTGATTCCGGTCTTATATGGTCAAGTCACTCGAATGATGGTCGAACAACAGACAGAGAAATTTGGAGAAGCTATTTCCGATCACGGGAAGTTATATTCCCATGACCGGGTAGCCAAATGGCGTGACAGTCTTATCGAAACGGCGAGCTTGCCCGGTCATAAATCAAATGACCAACTAAAGTAAGTTTGATGTTGATATTTATTCAGTTTTACTGTTACAAAACAACCAAACCTTCGTGTACACACGGATCTTTTTTGAAATATATGTTTTTATAATCTTAAGTTCTTAACAAATTAGTGATCTACTAAACATACATAGCCCGAGGGTAAAGAACGGCTTCTATCTGGCTCGATACAATAGTTCTGGTGGGAAAATTGGCCGTTTTCCCACTAATAATATAAATAAATAAAATTTCAAGTTTATCAAACATTATTCGAAAAACTTTAAAATGTTTCTTAGAACTGTTCCAAAATAACAGTTGTTTCTGTTCTTTCATTGATTCAAGGGGTTTCCGCCAAAACAAAACCCTCCAAATGATATTTTGTTACTCTGGTCTGAAAAAAATAAAAAATGCGGGTTATTCCCCTTGAAATCAACTTAAACCCGCAATTTAGTCCTTATAATGTATCTCCAAATTCGATTATATAAATCAACGTTTAAAAAAAAACAAAATCTATAAAATAGTTTAAACTTTTATAAATATAGTTTTAAAATAGTTTTCATAGGATTATATTGTTTATCATAATTTTAAAATTTTGATGGTGATGTTAGCGGGAGGGTAAACTTGCAAAAACGTTTTAACCATTATACTGTATTATCAATATACATCTTCATGTATCGGTTTCAACTGAAAAATAATGAGAGCATCGATAAGCAAAATTATTCACTGTATTCCTCGGATTAGCTTTTTACTTATTTTTCAACGGTCAAATAATTATTATAAAATTAAGTAAAAAGTCGAATCTTATTATATATTTTTTTAAAAAGGTAAGTCCAATAAACAGAAGAAACCCCGCTAAAAACTAAATTTGAAATGATCACATAACCTTGCATGTGTTTAAAATTTGCAGCGACTCAGAGTTAGTGGAAAGGATTGTTGCGGATGTGCGTGAGAAGCTGGATCCAGCGGGTACTGTCGGGATCTACTCAAGGTTGCTCGATATAGAAAACTTGCTTTGCAAGCAATCTCATGCCATCCATCGCCTCGGGATCTGGGGTATGCCCGGTATAGGCAAGACTGCCATTGCTCTTGCAGCTTACCACCAGATGTCTCACGAGTTCGTTACTTCTTGCTTAGTTGAAGACTTCCACATAGCCTTTCATGATAAGGGACTGTACAGTTTGCGGGAAAAGCATATTACCAAGGTTCTACAAGATAGAACCGACACTAAAGCAAGCCGATTTGTGGAGGGTCTACGAGGGAAGAGAGTTCTTGTTGTTCTTGATGATGTGCGCAGTGCGATGGGCGCAGAGTCTTTCCTTGGTGGATTTGATTTTATTGGTCCTGGAAGCGTGATAATCATAGCATCCCGAGATAAACAAGTTCTTCACCAGTGTGAGGTGAATGATGTATACGAAGTTCCGAGTTTGAACAAGAAGGAGGCTCTACGGCTATTCTCCCGATCCGCGTTCGGGGAAGAAGAACCAAGTGACGGTAAGCTAATGGAGTTGTCAAATAAGGTCGTTGAATATACTAATGGAAACCCTAAAGCTCTCTGCTTCTACGGCGCGGAGCTGAAGAACAAGGGACGAGATAAAATGGAGGAGACTTTCCAAGAGATCAAGCAAAGCCCTCCAAAGGAGATTATGGATTTGTTCAAGAGTAGCTGCGATGCACTCAGCGACAATGAGAGGAGCATCTTTTTGGACATTGCTTGTTTCTTTAATGGTGAAAAAGTAGATCAAGTCATGCCAATACTTGAAGGTTGTGGTTTCTTTCCACACGTTGGAATCGACCGTCTTGTCGAACAGTCTCTATTGACGATATCAAAGAATGAGAAGCTGAAGATGCACAATTTGATCCAGGACATTGCTCAAGAACTCGTCAACCGAGAAACAAAACAGATCGAAAGGCGAACCAGAATATGGGATCGTTCAAGTATCAAATCATTACTAGAATACAATGAGTTTAAGGTACTACTGAATTACTGATCATATATATATACGTTGATAGTATTTTTCGATAAGAGTGGCTTGTTGGGCAATTAGGCCTGAATTTATGAAAGTGCCTAATTTTTGTTTATATTGTCTGGTCCAAATCGGTTTGTTTAAACCTCGGAAACATTCTGATCCTCATGTGTGTGTTTTTTTTTCTAGGCCACTCAAGTTATTGAAGGGATATTTCTTGACACAAAAAACTTAACCGTTGATGTTAATCCTATAGCGTTTGAGAATATGTATAATCTTAGACTGTTGAAGATTTACAGTTCAAGCTCTGAAACTGCTCAAGAGGTCCGCCTCCCTAAAGGACTTCACTCTCTGCCTTATGAGCTCAGGCTACTTCACTGGGAAAGATATCCATTACCATTGTTGCCTCAAGATTTCAATCCTAGCCACCTTGTTGAAATCAATATGCCTTATAGTCAGCTTCGGAATCTCGGGCTAGTAACCAAGGTTAGGCTAAATTCCAAGAATCCTCTGTGTTTTGTTCTTACACTACGTTAGTCTTTATGGGTTTACTCATTATGTGTCTTTGTTGGACAGAGTCTAGCAAAGTTGAAGATAATAAGTCTTAGCCACTCTCAGCAACTAGTTGAAGCTGATGAACTCTCAGAAGCTTGTAGCATTGAGCGAATTGATCTTCAAGGTTGCTCAAGTTTGGAGCACATCCCAAACACTGGTCGGCTAAAGAATCTTAAGTTTATGAATCTCTCTGGTTGCACAAGAATAAAACATACAGAGATAGTAGAGACAATAAAAGGATTGAATCAAGAAGGCGGTTTAAGAGAAACAAGACCTCGATCAATGGTGTTTGATCTGCACGTTAGTGAAGCTGGAACCTGAAGATAACAAATCAGAACTATTTACTACATTGACGAGTACTGAGCTGCTCAGAATTTCAAGCTTCATATCCCAGATGTGTGTCTGAAGGAAGTAAAGGATTTTTAATCTAAACAAAAACGGTCAATGCAAAAATACGCTAAATAACGATTCAAACTCAGATCAGGGTCTAGTGGCATTTGACTGAAACCAAGGGAAAAAAAATTGTTCAATAGTTGACCTATGGTAATATAAGAAAAGCATTTGGCTTTGGTCCATTCAGATTGTCAATCTTGCTCTGTTTTGTTTCCGTCGTAGAGAAGCTATTAATTCTTGCTATACCGAATACTATTAACAGCTAAATTCCCAATGATCAAAATGATTTAGTGAATTCCTCATTAATATAACATATCGGACCAAAGATTAAACATATAGTTAAGCCTCGCCTCCGAATCCAATTTTGCGGGAAATCTTGCACGTTAAGCAATCCGTTGTTCTCTGTTCAAAATAAGCTCTTTTTGTTGCTCATATACTTCCTCCAGAAGCGATAAACGTCAATACACATTGGGATGCTGGCCAACAGAAATTAAATCAGTACCCGAAGGACCATGTTTCTTTAGAACCAAGATGCAAAGCCTGTAGCTTATAGTATAACCTCGACAAAGAAAGAACACAATCAAAAATATAATATTTAAAAGTTGATTGATTGTCAAGTAAGATAAGAAAACACAATGTTTTTGAGCTACATGTAACGAAAACTTGGAGGAACCTTGACCGCACCCAAAAGAATCTAAATTGCTTCTTTCGCTATATATAGTGATGTCAGTGACGCTACTTATGGAATTCCAGGTTTGCCTTTTAAAAATTTGCAGCAATGATGGTTCTTTTACTTCTAAGGGCAGTAATGATCACTTGGGCTGTGAAATCTGCCATGGGATTTAAAGTTGTTCATGAATGTCAATTTCTGCGGATGAATGAAAAGGTTCCACCAAGTTTTTAGATGGTGCCACTTCTGCTGCTCAACGCTGCATGTACAAACGTAAATAGTCAATTCCTGTATACACCATGTTTTAACCTAACGTGAACAATAAGCAACTCAAAGCAATGAATACTCTCAGAAGTCAGAGTGCAGACTTTGTAAGGATTCTTCTCCAAATATAATTTGAGCATAATGATCTAATGGATTACGATGCATAATTTAAATTGACGAACCCTACAAAAATCAAAATTCCTTCAATAGTTTGGCTAGAATTAGTTGAACTTTATAAAACTATATTAATTGAATACTCTTAAGACATTTACACTTTTACTTAAACTCGTAGAGAATATATAAAAGATATGTTCAACTCTAGCCTGAACTCCGGTATTCTACCAGTCTCATAGTTTATTTCTAATTTTAGCATCTAAATGTTCTTGGAAGACATTCCGATTTTGAACCTCTTCATTCACCCATTATAAAAAGTAAATAAAATCTGTATACATTATTATAAAATTAAAAACTTAAACTGTTCTTTTATAAATTCAAACCGATATATAATTATATTCTAATTATAAAATCTAAACCCTAACCATCTCATTTGTAAACCCAAACCGACATATAATTTTCTTCTAATTGTAAAATCTAAACTCTAACCATCTTATTTGTAAACCCAACCGACATATAATTTTGTTCTAATTGTAAAATCTAAACCCTAACCACATCATTTGTAAACTCAAACCGACATATAAAATTTCGTTTTAATTATAAAATCTAATTCCTAACCACTTCATTTGTAAACTCAAACCGACATATAATTTTGTTTTAATTGTAAAATCTAAAATCTAGTCACTTTATTTGTAAACACAAACCGACACATAATTTTGTTCTAATTTTAAAAATTTAAACCAAGCCAATATTTAACTTTCATTAATTAATAGTATACATCATTTTTTCCTTATTTTTTTTTGCTTTTTAATTTAATTTTAATTCACTTTTCAAATGAAATAATGTATAGAAGATTCTGATTGGTTGAAAAGGAGGAGATGAACCTAAGTATTTTCATAATTATGAGAGAGAATTTTCATCTTATTATTCCAACTTACTCATCACTAATATTTCCAAAATATATTAGAAAAAATACTTTGTTGTAAATATATATATATATATTATAAAAGATTAAAAAATTGAATACTAACTTTAAAACTTGGATTTGACTTTTAAAATTTGGACAATTTCTCGATCAAGACTATGGTGCGGATCAACAAAAAACAAAGGTTTCAGACAAAATCGTTGAGTGAGTTTTAGGTTAGAACTGAATGAGTTTATAGAATGTCTAGATTAGATTGACGATGAAGTGGTTGGATTAAAAAACAATTAAGATAATTGATCGTTGAATTTGGAAAGTTTAGTTGCAATCTTCGTACAATAAATCCTTTGTAAATTAGTAATAATATTGTAAAACTAATTTACAGTGAGATTTATTTAAATAGTTTTATTACTTAGGATTTTACATTAACATTCTAAAAACAGTTGAAAAATTTTGATCTAAATAAATTAATGTTTAGGATACTATGGATTTTTTAGCTTCGACTTGAACATTTTCATATGTAGAAAAAATATTTTGATGATAAATAACATATATTAGCTATAGATGAATTCAGATATGAAATAATACACATAAATTTAAATGAATGATTATTGATTTTAGTTATTGCATTTGGACCATCTATATTATGAGACTATCCAAATGACGTTTTATGAAAAAGAGTATTTTTTGTTGTGATTCTTGCTATTACTATTATATACAAATCTATATAAAAGGTAAGAATAATGTTTTTCCATTTCTTTTTTATTTTTTTATAGCCAAGGAAAGTATAAAAAAATTATTTAATATTAATAGTATTGGTTTAATTTTACTCTCACGTAGTAAGTGAAGACAATATACTACTACTAAAAAGATTCCAATTAAGAATGTTTAGTGCATCAAAAATGTTACAAAAATAACTTTCCTCCTCACCATAAAGACCCGTTTTCACCTCTTGACCATCTAGAACCTCTTCTACCGTTTCCACCTCTTCACCATCCTTCCCCGAACCAGACATCTAGGTACTTTAAAATGTTTTTTCCCAATATATATAGTTTCTTTCAAATATAAGTTAACCGTTTTTTTTCTATTTTCAGTTGTTGCATTTGCTTAAGTGACAATCAAGATGGAGCTGAACTACGCACTCTTCCCTGCTTTCATGAGTTTCATGTTGCATGTATGTATTAATAGATGGCTTAAGGAAAGGGATAGGTACAAAAATAATTGGTTCTACTTCATTTAATCTATCTCTCTTTGGTACCTTTTTTGCTCAATCATACTTAATTTTAGAGTCTGCCCTGTCTGTCGGAATAACATACACGGAGATGATTTGAATTTGCTCTAGTTGTGCGACAGTGTTAAGTGTCGAGAAGAGTAAGTAGTTATTCTTCATTTTATTTTCACAGGTTCGAACAGAGGTTTATCAACTTTGGAACAGGGCTCCAGTTTTAGAGATTAAACTCTCTTGATTCATCGATTCATAATAAGCCTCCATGCTAAAAAAAAAAAACTAGAGAGTAAATTAGGTAGGAATGTTTGAATATGTGCTCAACAAATTCGTTCAACATTTATATACATAATTATTAATCTATAATAGCTCTAAAATACTAACATTTTTAAATATAATTTTTAGCATACTAAATGTAGTATTTTAAAGGGATACAATACAATAACTAGACTACAGTCAACAATAGAGACAAAGGAGCTTGGATCTATCTATTCAATGGTGGGAAATAATGAGCAATGCTTGAAGTAGAACCATGACCTTTGCTTTTACTATTGGTGTTAAGCCGCTTATTAGGGTGTAGGAAACTCTTGAGTTCTTGTTGAATTTCAACTGGTAATACATTCAAAACTGATTGATCGATTTCGTCGATCTAGTAGCCTCAATCTGTTTCTCTTCTTTCTTCTGATTCTTGATTCATTTCACTACTATGGCTGCCGCTAATGAAGTTGGCTCTTTTACTGGTTGAGGAGTACACTGTGGAATCTTCTTGAGTCTCTTGCTTCGATGGAGGAGTTGCATTGTAATTCTTGAAAATATCGACAATTGAAGGCATCCCTAAGACCAAACAAGCAAAAAATCTCAGTAAAAGTAGATGCTTTTTGTGCATCAAAGCGAAGCAAAGAATCGCTTACTCGAATCTTTTCTTTCAGGTTGTTTATCTTCCGCCCAGTTCTCCTGGTTTGTAAGCTTCTGTTTGATTCTAATTGGGTAGGAAGATTCGTTGCTTCATTTAATAGGCAAGAGACAACATCCTGACAAGGAAAGTGCGGAATTGGTTCTTCAAGGACACACCACTCTAATATGACAAGTTAAAAACATATACCAAGCTCTCGAGTCATTCAAACACTATAGGCCCTCCTAACCAATAACTTCTTTACCAGTTCTAATTGCAAAAGATTCTCACCACATTTCTATTCCTTTAAAAGTTGAATTTTTATATTTATGGTTAATCGAGTAACTAACAATTTTTCATAATCTATTAATCACTCATTTTAAATATATTATGATTTTTTTGGGTACTAAGTTTATTTATAATGATAAAGGTTATTGTCTCATTCCTTTTTAATAGCATATTGATTATTAATGTACAATTAAAACGTATATTCATATTTGGTTATCGATATTTCCATTTTTAATGAATAATCACATTAAATGTTGAGATTAATTAGTTTACATACTTAGATATTTATAAATAATCACACATCATGATATCCCCTAATTTGTTGTCATTTTTATATTTATTTATGAATATATATAAATCTGTATTATTGAGAATTAAGTTTCCTTAAGTGAGTTGGAGATAATTCATGGGTAATATATTTCTTTTTATAATCAATTATAATAACTATTGAAAGCTTGTTATTTAAATTATTATGGTAATAATACTAACATAAAACATGACATTTTTTATATGATTTTGTTAATAAATTATGTTCTTTATTTTTATTAACTTTATATGTTTTATAGCCTTTTTAGAATATTTTACTTATATTGAAATATTGATTTCTTAAAAATAATATAACTTTGACTTGTATATTTGTAAGTGAATTTTAGTGAAATTTTGACTTAAAATAGTATGTAATTATTTTATTAGTGTTAATATTATGATATTTAAATTTGTATGAGAATTGATGAGATATCTAATTATTATTCAGCTAATTGTTTTTTTTTTAAATATAGTGGCATGTTATTAATTAAGTAGATAATTGAAGGGGTTTTTTTGCTAAATGTGTCTCTGAGCTATCTGGCGGGGACATATCAGCTTTTTCAAGAGAGTGCTTCTCTATTAATATATAGGGGATAGTATTTTTAGACAAGGGTCTGAGCATTAAGAAAGTGTCTAATTTTTGTTTTATATTGTCTGGTCCAAATCGGTTTGTTTAGACCTCTGAATCAATCTGATCCTCATGTGTGTGTGTTTTTTTTCTAGGGCGCTGAAGTTATTCAAGGGATTTTTCTTGACACAAAAAACTCAACCCTTGATGTTAATCCTATGACGTTTGAGAATATGTATAATCTTAGACTGTTGAAGATTTACAGTTCAAGCTCTAAAACTGCTGATCAAAAGCTCCGTCTCCCTAAAGGGCTTCGCTCTCTGCCTTATGAGCTCAGGCTACTTCACTGGGAAAGGTATCCATTGCCATTGTTGCCTCAAGATTTCAATCCTAGCCACATTGTTGAAATGAATATGCCTTGTAGTCAGCTTCAGAATCTCGGGCTAGTAACCAAGGTTAGGCTAAATTCTCATTATGTGTCTTTGTTGGACAGAGTTTAGCAAAGTTGAAGATAATAAATCTTAGCCACTCTCAGCAACTAGTTGAAGTTGATGAACTCTCAGAAGCTTGTAGCCTTGAGCGAATTGATCTTCAAGGCTGCTCAAGTTTGGAGAGCATCCCAAACACTGGTCGGCTAAAGAATCTTAAGTTTATGAATCTCTCTGGTTGCACAAGAATAAAACATACAGAGATAGTAGAGAAAATAAAAGGATTGAATCAAGAAGGCGGTTTAAGAGAAACAAGACCTGGATCAATGGTGTTCGATCTCCACGTTAGTGAAGTTGGAACCTAAAGATAACAAATAAGAACTATTTACTACATTGACGAGTATTGAGCTGCCTCAGAATTTCAGACTTCATCCCAGATGTGCCTAAAAGAAGTGAGGGATCGTAATCTACAGTCGCTGCGGAAATACGCTAAATAGAGCTTCAAACTCAGATCAGGGTGTTCTTATATGGCATTTTGACAGAAACCAGGTGAAGAAGTTGGCTTTGGTCCATTCGGATTGTGAATCATGCTCTGTTTATCTTTTGCTCTTTTTTGTTTCCGTGGAGGAAAAGCTACTGATTCTTGGTAGACCGTAACAGCTAAATTCCCATAAAGCAAAATGTTTTAATGAATCTCATCACAATAACATAGCGGACCAAAGATTAAACATAAAATCTTGCACGTTAAGCAATCATTTGTTCTCTGTTTCAAAATAAGCTATTTGTTGCTCATATAACTTCCTCCAAAAGTGATATACGTCAATACAAATTGGGATGCTGGCCAACAGAAATTAAATCAGTACCCGAAGGACCATGTTTCTTTAGAACGAAGATACAACCTCGACGAAGAAAGAACACAATCAATTACAGACTCAATTTATGGTTTACTTAACCATATACTCTAATAGATAATATTAAAATTTTAATTGATTGTCAAGTAAGATAAGAAAACACAAGGTTTTTTAGCTATATGTAACGAAAACTTGGAGGAACCTTGACCGCACCCAAAAGAATCTAAATGGCTATATAGTTTTAACATCTAAATGTTCTCGGAAAACATTACACTCAAACTAATATTGCAACCAAATTAACATTAACCTTTTTTCTAATCATGAGAGAGATTTGTCATCTAATTATTCAAACTTACTCAAACTAATATTTCTGTAATATATTAGAAAAGGTAAAAAATTGAATACTAGCTAATTTTAAAATTTGAATTTGACTTTTTAAAATTTGGATAATTTCACGATCAAGACGTTGGAATGGTGCAGATCAACAAAAAAAAAACGACGGTTTCAGAAAAAATATTTGAGTGAATTTTAGGTTAGAATTGGAGTTTATAGAATGTCTAGATGAGATTGAAGATGAAGTGGTTGGATTCAAAAAAATTATGATGAATTGATTGTTGAATTTGGAAAGTTTAGTTTCAATCTTCGTACGGTAAATCGGTAAATCGTTTGTAAATTAATAAAATTGTAATATTAACTTACAGTGAGATTTTTTTTTATGACTTAAGATTTTACATTAACATTCTAAAATCAGTTGAGAAAATTTGATCTAAATAAAAGAAAATGTTTTGGATACTATGGACTTTTTTAGTTTTGACTTGAACATTCCATATGTAGAAAAAATCTTTTGGTGATAAAAACATAAATTAACAATAGATGAATTCAGTTATGTAAAAATATATATATATATACATAAATTTGAATGAATGATTAATGATTATAGTTATAGCATTTGAACAACCTATAGTATGAGACTATCAAAATGAAGTTCTATGAAAAATATTACTTTTTGTCATTCTTGCTACTATATTACTCTTATATATACGAATCAACTAAAAATGGTAAGAATGTTTTTCAAATTTTTATAGTCAAGAAAAATATAGAAAAATGTTTGTTTAATATTAATTAGGATATATCTCGTGCTATAAAGCAAAGATCAACTTTTTTCTAAAATTTATAATATAATAATAAAAATTATGTTTATATTGTTTAAAAAATTATTTTGTTTGAGACAGTATTTACTTAATATTGCAATTCTTTGGTAAATCTATATTTATCTTTCTGAATACTTATAATTTTAGAATATTATATTATTTTAATTTATTTGATGTATATTACAGTTTTATATTGTTTGTTTGTTGTATTAGTATCATTATTTTATGAAATAATTTAAAGTAGTAATTATAATATTATAATTATAAACAGATAAAAATTTATTAATTTATTAATAACATAAATTTAGTTTTACCAACCCACCGACGTGGAACATTAAAACACACATTTTTTCATAAATTGAGTAATATATCTCTCGCATCCCTTCTGATTCCTCCAACACCTCTCTCCTCCCCCTACGCCACCATCTCCTCTTCTGCCGTTTCCACCTCCCCCAAGAGAACAATTGCCAGCAACTCAAGCTATTATTGATAACCTTCCTACTCATATCAATGCAAGCTCCCCGAACCAGAGCTAGGTAATGATTTAAAATATTTTTTTTTCCAAAATATAGTTTCTTGCAAATATAAGTTAACTGTTTCTTTTTCTAAATCAGCCGTAACTCTTGATTGAGTTATGCTCTAAGTCAGCCGTCCGCTCATAACTCAGATGTTTTCCATAAATCAGTCGTCAATTACCTCTATAACAGTATAACGCGTTACAGCTGAATTATTTAATACACGTCAGCGATTTCTGACGTGGCAATAGCATTCTGTGTACGCTGACGTGGCAATGGCATTCTGTGTAATTACGTTTTTTCCTGTAACTTAAAACAAAAGTACGATAGGTATATTAAAAATACCCAAAATATGATAGTAATAAAAAAAAGTTTTGTATGATTCTATAATATTACCTAAATTGTATGACATCTGAGTAAACTCCCTAAAATAAAATCTACCACGAAATCATGAATCTTCAAATACACGTAATAAATTTAAACCTATAGCCAAACCCATAAAGAAAGTTTTTTTTGTAAGGTGAATGTAGTACTAGACAACTCGTTTGCCACATATCTTGATGCAACCACACTTGCCCCAACATACTATAATCACCTCGACACCTTCCTATTTAGATGCTTTTTGCATGGTTCCATAATCACTTTTTTTAGAAGACAGTCTTTGAAAAAATTGCACCACATATTTCAAGGAGAGTTAAAAGCTTGTTTTCAATACCAAAACCAGTTGCAACAAAAGAAGCAATTTCAAAGTAAAATTCAATGAGCCAAATTCCAACCGTTAAACACAAGTTTGAAGCTTCTTCTTTATCGGAACTATCCAGCGAGTTCTTGAGATGGGTTTACATCTTTTCCTAAGACTAGCTGGGAGGGTCTGTTTAATGCCATCTGAGCTCATTAAGCTTGTTATTTGGGGCAGAGTAAGAGGAGTGATCTATGCATTAAATCAATTCCTACAAAACTCATGCTATTAAATATAGTAGTTTTCTTTTTGTTATTTAATTTTACAAAATATATTTATATTGCTTTCTTTTTTTTTTAACATGAAATGTATATTAATTTTTGTATTTTTCTGCCAACTAGAATTTCAAAGCTCTGATCTTTATCCAAAATCCTAATGACTTCAGAAAATACACTCAACGTGTCGTCTATGGCTTTCCTCTCTCTGCCACCTCCTCTGTTTCTTTCCCTATCAATTTCCTCTCTTCACTATCATACTCTTCCTCAGTCGCTACAATTTCTTCTTTGACTCTGCTGACTCTTACTCTTGCTCAAAAAAAAGGTAAGCTCTTAATCTTTTATTAAGGGATTCTGTCAGAATTTAGATGCCGCTTCAATAAAAATTACAATCATCTTGGTTCATTATGGGATTTTTTTTTTCTTTTTTTTTTAGTTGAAGAGAAATGGATCTTGGAGGTTTGGTATCTGGATTGGTCTCATCTTCAGTTTATCTTATGACCAGACCTATCTTTCTCTGCATACAGGCATGTGTGTTTTGTCTTAGAACAGCTCTTGTTACAACCTTTGTCTCTACTGATATGGTCACTTCTGCAATCTTGTTCAACGTAAGTATGTTGTGGAGAGCTGTGTGGGGCACAATCTGGGGATCTATTCTCCTCTTTACGTTCCCGATTCGCTTCTTCGCTTCTATTCCAAGGGAAAGACTGGTTCGTTTTGGTTTCCAAACCTTTTCTTGTATCCAGTTTTAACCGTTGATTGATTCTTAAAAAAAAAAAAAAAATGAATACTCACTTTGGTTGACCGTGCAAGATTTGGTAATGATCCTAGAGATTTATGCGCATTTTGATTATATTAGCAATCTTTTAGTTAATGATCCTTAAGATTAAGCGAACTTTAATTGTCTCAGCCATCTTTGATTGATTCTGAATTATAGGAATTCACATTTGAATGAATCTGCTTAATTAGAGAGTTATGCGAATTTCGATAAGAAAACTGAGCATTTTGAGAAGTCCATAATATTGTGTACATTCCAATTGAGATCCTTTGTATTTTACAGCTTGAGCAGAGTCTTTATGAGTTGCGGTATGAGCTAGAGAGTCTTGAATGGAATAGAAAAGAAATAGAGGAGACTCTCCGGGAAGCAATAAAAGAATATAGAATCATGGAACGCGACTTAGATGAACTAGAAGATGAACATGATGAAGCCATTTCCAAAATAGAGAAGCTAGAGGCCGAGGTATTAAGGACTGCTTTAAATCAACAACTTGTTGCATAACCAACATATACATATATATTTTCTAACCATATGGGGTTTGACAGCTGCAAGAACTAAAGGAGGAAAATCTTCAACTGAAGGAAGGTACTGGAAAAGACGACTATCATTGGAGCAAGAAAGGTAAAGTTAAACCCAAGGAAGAAGCACCGAAGCCAAAGAATATCCCTTATGATTTAAAGGGAAAAGCCGAGTTTACATCGGTTAAATCACCTCTTTACCCGTTTGCAAAATCGACAATTCCAAAAGAGGAAGAATTAACACCAAGAGTCCTTGGTTTAGAGAGGAACATTGCGGTTTCGAGAAGCATATTCAGCGCGATGCTCGCAGTCGTGGTGGGTATAGTAATGTATGAAGCCAAAGAACAAGAAATGTGTACTCCACTCATAGGTGCACTCTTCACTGTGGTTGGTATCTCTTTGAGAAGTGTGGTTCAATTTTTCTCTACGGTTAAGGATAAACCGGCTTTAGATGCAGTTGCTCTTATGAGTCTCAATTGGTTTATCGTCGGCACTCTTACTTACCCGACTCTACCAAGAGTTGCTCGAATTGTGGTCCCAAGAGTCGTTAGCATTACTGGCTCTGTCTTCAGTTTGCTCCGTGGTGGCTCAATCCCCCCCACGCCACCTGAGCTTGTGAACTATGTTGGTTAAGCAAAATCTTTGTAAATTTTAATACTTCATTTTCCTTTCTTTCGTCAATAATGTAAATAATAAAATATTATTAGTCGTCTAGTAGCGGCCAAAGCGGACTGAACCGGGATCGGTATGTGTTTTGGTAATAAATATAAAAGTTTTGTTTATACTACGAATCTTTTCATCTCACCAGGTTTAGGATTAGCGACCATACCGGGATTGATTCAGAGGCATCCAAACCAGGATTCATACCAAATCCACGTGGCAGTCATAGATTACGTCACGTGATGGTACTTAAACCTAGTTTTAGGACGCCGGCCGGAAACAAGAATGTGATGTCATGTCGTGTGAGGGACACGCGTAAATAAATAATTGGTCTGTCGTTTTGATAAAATACTCAGCAAAAGGAGGCTAAAGTAATCTCTCGATATTTGATAAAAAGACCTAAAAAAACAAATCAGAGAAAAAAATCTTTGCCAGATTTGGTAACTGTTTCTTCTTCTCTTTCATCTTTCTTTTTTTTCTCCGAGATACAATGATGGGTAATAAAAGTTACCGGCGGTCTCGGATTCGCTTGGTGCAGGTCGGGAACTGATTGGCTGACACCGACATGTGTTTTGTCGTCGTCGTCATGGTTGGTTTGTCAGCTCCCGCCTTGCATCAACTGAATCGGAGTCCGAGGTGAAAATATAAAGGATCCGAATACTAGATCTGACTTGATCTTCATCTTATGGTAGGAACTTGAAATATTTGTTGAAAGTTGCGTGATCCGTTTGATTTATGGTATTGGGTTTTATTCCAAATCCATAATATTTTAGTACTTTTCTCCTCAAAGATTTAGTCTTTTTGTTTTGAGAACTTCAAGAAGATTGATGTATTTGTTTTGAAATTATAGGATCTAGGGTTTTGGAGCTTTATAGATCTTAACGATATTTAATGAGTGATTGAATTTAGATTTCAACAGATTCTGATGGGGGGACTCTGTATATCTCGAAGCTTTATGGTTTATGTGGTTTTTGAGCATTTTTTTAGGGTTTATGTTGGTTCTACGGTTGCTACGTTATTGATGATTGAGATTTGATTGTGATCAATTCAATTTCTTTATAGGTAAAAAGGTATATTATTGAATACGGTGTATTAAATTTGTTTGGTAAAGTTTTGTCCTTAACTTTTTGGTTCGGTTATATGGAAATTGACCATGCTTGCTTACAATACCGTTCAGTTATGTCAAATCGGATTATATGGGTTATTGGCTTATAATGATGAATGTAAATTTGGTTAATGTGTGACTCAGAGAATGTTTATGTATGGTTGGTTAATACAATTAGGTTGGGCCGAAGAGAAATGGAGAAAAGTATTCATTCTTGCAGATGCAAATTTCTTCTCTCAATATCCTAATATAGGCTTTTTGTTTGTTGCTAACCTTATTTCTCATGCATTTTTGTGTTTACTTTCTGATAACGATAGTCAATAATTCTCAACAACAAAGAACAGAGAAAACAGAACTATAACTTTTAATTGATAATAATGAAGCAGCATTCATAAGAAACGCAGATTCATCTTCTCACTTTGCAAGAGTCTCCTCCCACAAAGAGAATGAGGAAAAAGAAGTTTCTAGAGTTTACAATTCAGATAATATCTATACATAAAAACGATAACGAGCTAACATGTGCTCTAAAAGTTTCTAACATGTGTGTTAACCGTATTATTCTCTTTCTGTGACGTTGACATTTTTCCTTCGTCATCCTTTCACCTGTTACGCCTCATGTGCTTTCCCACAATCCATCATTTTGCGCATGGACTGCCTTTTATTTTCCGTGGACGAACTCATCATACATATTGACAGTTTACCACCGAGTTTGTTTGCCTTTTTCCTCTTTTCTTTTGTCTTTTAAAGATTTTGTTGGATCTAAAAATGTCAAATACAAGAATGAAAAACGGGGAAATGTAGAAAAAATTAATTGTGCACTTACCAAATATCTAACTTTTATTGATTTTTTTTCAAATAAATTATGAATTTTTTGTTGATTTTCTAAAACGATCACCAACTTCCTAAGTTGATTTTGTCAAATAAAACATGATTTTGAATTGTTACACGCAACAATTTGTAACCATATTCTATATATAGGACAAAGTCATGTTCTAAAATACAATACTTACATATAGAGCTTTTAAAAAACCAATTTTTATATATACATTTATCATACATTATTGTGTGAAACTAAATAAGCAGAAATATGAAATGACGTTCAAACCAAACAATGCATTGAACATTCCAATTACGTTGAGAATTAGATATACAAGAAATTAGTGATATAGCAACACTGAAAAAAAAATTATTGCAACAAACCAATATATCATTTAAAAAATAGAATTGCAGTAGAGCTCCTATCAATTGCATCTTGTTTGTTTAAACTTTTACCATACAACTTTCAAATGTAACGTTGATGTACACAATATATATCAAATAATTTTTATAATTAGTTAACACCCAATTTATTTATTTGATAAATATGATATTTTGATAAAATATGATATAAAATTAGCATTTGCAGAAACATATAAAAATATATTGACGAGGAATACAAGTTAAACGACACTTTTTATCGCATGTTATATTTTGTGGATCTACCATATGCGGCGAAGCTTCATGATGAACAACAAGCTGAGGAGTTTTTTCAGGTAATGAACTTTGTGTTGCTTCAACATCCGGAAATGTTACGATAGTCATCACTACAAAACAAACCATATTTTTTCTTATGAATTATAAACATAAACATGTACTTTTCATACATATATGAAATATGAAACTAACCGGATGTAACAATCAAGAAAATAACGAAAGCAAACTTCATTGCAAGAGATAAAGATGGAAGGCCGCTGCTGTTGTGACGGGAACGATAAACGCCGCCGCTGCTGTCTCACATCTGCTACCATGGCTTCGGCCCCTGTGGATCCTTCCCCGCCAGTACCGCCAGACCTGCTCTTCCTCCTCCCTTCCTCCTCTCAGTTCTCTGATTTTCACTTTGGTTCTCACTCTCCGTCACTTCATCCGGAGGTTGGGTCTTCGGAACCCTCGTCTCTGCCCTTACCAAAATCTTCAATTCCTGTTCCTTCCGGTTCCCCTGCTCTTTGGGTTTCAAAAGTTAGGTCACCGTTCCTCAATCTCTCAAAATTGGCAACTCCTACCTTTTCAGAAGATGGGACTCCCACAGTTCTAGCTCCAGATTCGATTACTCTTCGTCCTTCTCAGATGTGGAGGAACCATCTGGTAGCCTATTTCCATGGGAATCCTCCTTCTCCGGCAAAGATTTTTTCGGATCTAAACCCGATTTGGGGGAAAGAAGGAAGAATTTCGGTGAAGCAGCATTCTAAGAGGGTGTGTTTCATTTACATTCCATGTGAAATTACAAGGAAATGGGTGCTTGATGTTGGGTTCTGGAATTCGGGTAATTGCTCCTTCACGGTTACTCTTTGGACACCATCAATCAACTTATCTCCTATGAAACTTGCTCATGCTCCTATTTGGGTTTTGTTCAAGAACATACCACCAGAATTATGGTCTATTAAAGGGTTTAGTACCATAGCTTCAGGTGTTGGTATTCCAGTTCACTCGGA
>NC_025704.1:26600945-26632184 GCF_000633955.1 Camelina sativa | reverse complement strand
TTTTATAATTTGTTAATATCAATTTATTTATTTGATAAAATATGATATTTTGATAAAATATGATATAAAATTAGCATTTGCAGAAACATATAAAAATATTCTGACGAGGAATACAAGTTAAACGACACTTTTTATCGCAGGTTATATTTTGTAAATCCACCATATGCGGCGAAGCTTCATGATGCAAAACAAGCTGAGGAGTTTTTTCAGGCAATAAACTTCGTGTTGCTTCAACACCCCGAAATGTTACGATAGTCATCACTACAAAACAAACCATATTTTTTCTTATGAATTATAAACATAAACATGTACTTTCATACATATATGAAATGTAAAACTAACCAGATGTAACAATCAAGAAAATAACGAAAGCAAACTTCATTGTTTTTTTCTCCATGTAATTATCTATTACAAAAGTTGATAAGGATATGGTTGGTATCTAAGGCTGATTGAGCTATTGTGGAACTGCTTTTATAGAATGGAGATATGGTATGTTTTGGTCAAACACATGTCAAATTATACATAATAACTCTTATTTGTTAAGGTCAACAAAAATTCGTAATTTTTTATAGAAAATCAATAAAATAACATTTAATTCATCACAAACAAAATTTATGATTTCTCACCACTTTTGGTAAGGTCATAACTTTCTTTTGACTTTTTTCTAATTAAAAACCTGAAATTTATCACAGTATTTTGAATTAAAAAAGAAAAAAATGTAACCTTTTGACCAAAGTTAATAATATTATTGGTGTAATCTCGGATTCGGCCATTTTAGTCAAAATGGTTTCTAAAAATAATTTAGTCAAAAGGTTTAAATGCAACAGTTTCGGTTCTGTCGATTGCTAAATACCTTCTTGTTATTCTCCAAATTATGTCGCAAGTGTAATAAAGTTGGTTTCTCAAAATATATTTTCTTTTGGTATGTCAAATTATATTTGCAAATTCCATTCCTCAGAAAAATATATCTGTACAGCATTTAACTTAAGAATCGAACTGAAGCCCCAACATTAAGTTATTTTCTCGTTTTTTTGCATATTTTTAATAATTAATATTCAATATAAAATTGTGCAAAAATTTCGAGTAAAAGTATGGATGTTAAAATGGTTAAACCCACTCCATTTAAACCCACCCCATTTAAGTATAAACCTATGTTGCATGGAAACTCTTTTTCTGGTCCAATTTCCGCTTCCGAAATATTTCAAAAATGGAAACTCGTGGAAACATGGAAACAAACCACGAACACAAGATTCTTAAAAATCTCTGTTTGGAAACACGATGTAAACTCTTTTTCCGTTTTGGAAACACTACATAAATTTTTTTTAGCTTAGAAACTTAATAAATAAAATAAATTAAAAATATATATCCATAAGACATAAATATATATTATTATTATTAGTGTTTTAATTCACTATTTAATATTTATGTTTTGAATTTGTGTTGTTTCAAATATTCCTTTTGATATAGGTTTTATGTTTGGTATTTTATTATGTATATACATATATATCCAAATATATATACATACATTTTCAAAACGTTTCTATTTCTTAATTTTAGAAAAAAAAAATCATTTTCTGTTTCTGAATCGTTTCGCTTCCACGAATCTGTTTCCGTTTCCATGCAACCTAGGTATAAACCCATTTAAATCCATGTAAATTTGAAACCTATTTAACCATACCCATTTAAACATACATTGAACCATTTAAATATACATTGACCCATTTAAACCCATCAAATCTATTTAAGTATATAATTTTAGTGCAGTGGCGGATCTAGCCAAAGCTTTGATCAAGTGCAAAAAGAGCAAAAAGTTGTTTTAAAGGGAATTCGAACCCTTGACTTCTTGAATTAAGTGGTGCATTCATTACCACTTCACCACTTTTATTAACAAATTTGAGGTAAAACCAAAGCATATTTATATTTCATTTGGTGCAGTTGCACCACCCCCGACCAACGTGGGTCCACTCCTGTTTTAATGATAATGTGCAATTTTGTAGTTTTGCAATTTTGGCGGGAAAACATGTCTTTGTGAAAATAGTTTTTTTAATAACAGAAAAGTTTAGATTTTTGGTTTTGGTGGGAAACATGGTTTTGATTTTTGAGAAAAAAAACATCTTGATAACAAAATACAATTATGGTTTTGGCAGGAAAACTCGAGTTTACGGTTTTATTAAATAGAGTTAAATGGGCTCACTTTAATTCAACATACCCATTTAATAAATGGGTGTTGCATACCCATATTAACATCCCTAAGTAAAACCAAAGGTCATCTCAAAATGGCTTACAAATTACTGGCTACTAGTAATGATTATTTATCACCAAGATAAAACCAAACCAGTACATGTATGCTCTACGGAGAGGATCTAGAATATTTTCTTTATCAGACTCGCATGTAGAAGAATTGTATAAGTGAAGTAATAATGGATGAGAAATTTGCAAAAAAGGAAATATGTTAATTAGTAAGTTCGTCTTCAACTAGTGAAGTGTTAGGTAGGGGTCTACTGCAGATAAAAAAGTTCTCTCTTCTTAAATATAGGCCCTGAGGACGATTAACAAAAAAAACAGATTATGAAGTTTAAAACAAAAGACACTTTTAGTTAAAGAATCCAAAGACCATGCAGCTCCTAGTGCTCTGTTCTGTGTTCCAATTTCCAAACACTGTTTATCTCTGTATGTCGCCTGCAAAGAAACAAGTAGAGTTGACAGAGCTGTAAAGAACAAAGGATTTTACAATCGAGCTTAGGGGAAAGCACAATCGAGTGTGCGGGTAAACTCACCGTGCATGCGTTTTATGAAGTAGTCCAAATCTGGAAAGCACGTAGATCCTTGAACCAGAGGAGATGGTTGACGATACGTGAAGAAGGAGAAGTGATAGCTATCTGGATGGTTTCTTGGTTTTGCTATATCGGTTAATCTCATACAACCTTCTCTATCGAAACAAGTAATTGCATTCTCTCCTCCAATAAGAAGTTGCTTATCCCAAGCTGCATTAATAACCTGCCACCAATAACAAAACTTAGGCTAAAGATTACATTTGCAGAGAAACAATAAAAAGCTACAGTCATCAATCATAAGTGTCATTACCTGCCAACTTAAACCTTCTGGATCAGCTAATGCTTCTTCATGCTCATTGGGAGACATTTGTGGCCCAGGGCACACAAATTTCAAAGTCACAGAATACTTCTTCAAAGTTTCGAAAAGAGGAGAGTACCCATCACGGTTTGAAGGGTTATAGTATCCTGCAGTTAATTCAGCAGCATGACTAGATGTCTTGTAAGACCAGTAAATCGCCGGTATCTGCATTGTTTTTTCAGTGTATGAGTCTCATGGTTATAGACATCATTGGTTTTGAACGATAAATGCCAAAAAGATTATACCTTGACAATGATCTTCGTCTCCTCAAACGCAAGATTTGCAAGAGACAGAACATTCTCAGCATGACCAATTAGCAATTGTGAGTACCAATTTAAGAAGAAGCGGCCGTAGTAGCTGTCATATTCACCTCTTTCTTGGAAGAAGCCAGTTTCATGTGGCTGAGAATTGTATTGACCAGCATTCTCTGGTCCTTTACCCCAG
Source organism: Camelina sativa (assembly GCF_000633955.1). Classification (NCBI taxonomy): domain Eukaryota; kingdom Viridiplantae; phylum Streptophyta; class Magnoliopsida; order Brassicales; family Brassicaceae; genus Camelina; species Camelina sativa. The sequence continues at coordinate 26,628,608 of NC_025704.1, read as the reverse complement.
AAAGCAAATCCTCGTGATTTTGCTTCTTTTTGCAGATTCAATTGTGAATATTTGTCATAACACTGCAATAGGACAAATAGTAAACTGATACATTAAATCGTATGCTCAGACTTCACTAGTCATAAGCTAGAAACAACGTTCAGCAATCTGAAAAATACCTGAAACTCACCAATACCGGGATAAATCCAACCCATCCTTTCTGGGAAAGATGGGTACTTCAGTTCACCAGAAGCTCCAAGACCAATCTCAACTGAAGCAATTAGTCCTTCCACAAAAAAGTCATCAAACTCTGACCGGAAGCTTCTCATAAAATCAAAATAGACCTGAATTGAACATGAAGAAATAAGAATCTAGACTGTACAAAGGGGAGGAAATGAGACATAGTAAACAAAAAATGCTTAACAATTTCCGATCAATGAGTGTTCCTTAAGTACCTCTATACCAGTTCTTCCATGCAATACCCGTTCCTTGTCAATGCTCCAATTCAAACACTCGAAACTTCTTCTTCCTTCACGATCAGTGAAAAATATGTCTGGATTGTCTTTCCCAATCTCCAACACCCACTGTGGCAACGAGATAATCACATTTCCAGATACATTCCCTCCATATTCATGAAACGCCATCACCACCTTCAAATAAAACATATGCAAATTGCTAAAGATATTATGAAAAGACAGTCCNCAGTGTATGAGTCTCATGGTTATAGACATCATTGGTTTTGAACGATAAATGCCAAAAAGATTATACCTTGACAATGATCTTCGTCTCCTCAAACGCAAGATTTGCAAGAGACAGAACATTCTCAGCATGACCAATTAGCAATTGTGAGTACCAATTTAAGAAGAAGCGGCCGTAGTAGCTGTCATATTCACCTCTTTCTTGGAAGAAGCCAGTTTCATGTGGCTGAGAATTGTATTGACCAGCATTCTCTGGTCCTTTACCCCAGAAAGCAAATCCTCGTGATTTTGCTTCTTTTTGCAGATTCAATTGTGAATATTTGTCATAACACTGCAATAGGACAAATAGTAAACTGATACATTAAATCGTATGCTCAGACTTCACTAGTCATAAGCTAGAAACAACGTTCAGCAATCTGAAAAATACCTGAAACTCACCAATACCGGGATAAATCCAACCCATCCTTTCTGGGAAAGATGGGTACTTCAGTTCACCAGAAGCTCCAAGACCAATCTCAACTGCAGCAATTAGTCCTTCCACAAAAAAGTCATCAAACTCTGACCGGAAGCTTCTCATAAAATCAAAATAGACCTGAATTGAACATGAAGAAATAAGAATCTAGACTGTACAAAGGGGAGGAAATGAGACATAGTAAACAAAAAATGCTTAACAATTTCCGATCAATGAGTGTTCCTTAAGTACCTCTATACCAGTTCTTCCATGCAATACCCGTTCCTTGTCAATGCTCCAATTCAAACACTCGAAACTTCTTCTTCCTTCACGATCAGTGAAAAATATGTCTGGATTGTCTTTCCCAATCTCCAACACCCACTGTGGCAACGAGATAATCACATTTCCAGATACATTCCCTCCATATTCATGAAACGCCATCACCACCTTCAAATAAAACATATGCAAATTGCTAAAGATATTATGAAAAGACAGTCCTTTATCGCCATAGTTACAGTTTAACTAAACAATTTCGCACCTGTAGTTTAAGTTTGAAGTCTCTGATAAGGTTAAAGAGCTCCCTATAGCCAGACCATACATATTTCTGAGGATTCCAACCTTCAACTATTCCCCACCAACAATCTATTACCACTCCATCGACATTTAATGACTTCATGTAACTTAACTCTTGTCTAACACCATCAGGATCAACCAACTGGCCAAAGTTGTCTATAATCCCAACCTGGAACACAAAGTATAGAACTTTAGCTCAAGAAAATAAGAACGGCAAACAAAAGTGGTAAACAAACTATGTAAAAACACACAGTTGTATCATCAGAAGCTCACTGGAAGCATGGCGTACACAGGGACATAAAAGCTCTCTGTGAAGTCATTACGCGGCTCTGTGGAATGAACATCTTGAATAAGCTGAAAAAACCAACAAAAACTGTTAGATAAGAAGAAGTCCAGCTCAAAGTCACTTCTCCTAACAATGAAATGAATTTAACTTTACTGTTCTTATTCACCTGATTAGCTTCCAAGCATCCAACTGACGTGATAGGACTAGCACCCGTATACCTTCCATTCCCGGGATGATCATTCTCCGCGATAACAACAGAATCAAGAGACACAGGAGAAAGGTTCTCATCTATTCTAAGAACTGAATGCTGCTGACATTCAAGTGTAGCCTTAGCACAGTTCTTCAAAGTACTAGAAGACAGAGGACTCTCAATAGATCTCGTCGGATACTGAACCTATCCAATGGCATAAAACAAACATTGATAACAGAACAAAAAGCTAATAAATTTGGGAAATTCAGCACATATTTGGATCAAATTAATCAGCTTTTCATATAAACCCAAACTGCAAATAGCTTAAAGAGTCATATCAAAGTTTTGAAATATTCGAACCACATGGTTTGGTTGATGAGATTGTCGGTAAGTAGTACCGTCGGCGTCAACACTCCAACCAGCTTCACGAGCCAAAGCAGCGATCACATCGTTCATATCAGCACGAGCCGGTAACGGGAAATTACCGTACTGTCTCAATCCGGCGAGCATTCTACTTGTGATTGCTCGTCTATGTCTTTCTCTAAGCTTCGTTCTCTCTTTCTCCTTCTCTCTTTCTCTCTTCCCTTTCCCTCTCTCTCCTCCTCCTCCGCCGCTGCTTCCTTCTCCACCGCCGATTCCGGCGATGTTCCCGTTGTTTACATCGCTTTCCGTTGGAACTATTGATGCTGCTGCAGCCGTGGCGGCGAATCCGCGGGGACGGCGAGTCTGTGGATGGTTGTGGTTTCGGTTGGGAAATTGATCCGGGTCCGACGGAATCGGGTCGAGATTCGGATCTTGCGAACCGGTGGTGTTGTTCAGAGTGTGCATTTTTTGGTGTCGTGAAGTTTTGCTCGCCCCTCTGATGTTTCCAATTTGAGATTTTTTTTTTTTGTAACTTCATGGATTTACAACTGAAGGTCTGTAATTATAGTTATTTACGTTAAACGTCTCTCACTAACAAAATTACGAATATAACACAGAACCACATAAAGTGAACATCTGTAATAGTAATACTACTCCATGTCTTTACGCATTTTGATATATTCGTTTTTAATGGTTTTATTAGTTTCGTAAAAATTTTAAGATGTAACACGTAAATTCGATTTAATTTTGGTAAATTTAATATTTTTAAGATTTGGTTAGATTTTAATTTTTCTTTTGTCATTTGAATGTTTATTAATAATCACTGTATTATACAAATTAGATGAGTACTCGCGCACTGCGCGGGTTATCTTTTGGAGATATGAACAATTATATTTTTACTGTCAATATCATATCTTGTATTAAGTAGTAAAAAATGAAAGCACAAACTATGGTGACCAACTTTCATAATATAGATTTATGTCGGCGGAGACAAAAATTTTCTGGAGTTTATAAACCCAAAGAAAAAAAAAACTACAGATACTAAAAGGTTAAAGAATACAAAGATGAAAAAACTAATAAAATACATACCAAACCTAACAAGGAAATCTATTTTCAAGAAGTTCTTGTGCTAATATTTATCAGAAATGCATAAGGACAACCATTAATAATTAAATCTTCTTATAAAGATGTCAAACTGTCAAGAAAGCAGTCTAGGCGGCCGCTTAGGCGCTGTGTAGGCGCTAGGCGCTCAGCAGATGCCTAGACGACCGCCTAAACCGCTTAAAATCATATAATATTATATATATATATATATTTAACTTTTGACTATATATATTTAAAATTTCAAGTTTTATATTCATGTACATAATTATCAACATTCATATGTTATTAATCTAAATTAAATATAAGCAATTTTAACTTTTTGTTTATAATTTATAATTTATTAGTTTGTTTAACATATATTTTTACATAAATTTATATATAATATAATATATTTTGTTTTAAGTTGTAAATGCCTAAACCATTTTAAACAGTCTAAACTCCGATTAAACGTTCTAGTCGCTAGGCGTTGGGTCACCGTCCACAGCACTTTCTTAAACATTGACTAAAAGTAAGAGAACTCCTATACGATTATACGGTGACATTGTAGACAATGTGATACTTCATGTCTAGATAAATGCAAAACCATAAAAGTAGATATCGATCATATATAAAAATGCGAAAGACAACAAAACAAACAATCCAAAACATGAACACCAAACTCGTTTTGGAAAAATAAATTGTTGTGGAAAGAGATATGTTTTGCATTTTATATACAAAATTTGCATAACATCTTCCATGTTGTCCTCTATTATTAGTTCAGACTTCAGAGTCACATACAGTCAGACACAGTACATGAAATTACTAATGATTTATACAAATAGGGTCCATATGACATTGCAAGAAAGAAAAAAAAAATCCTAAAGATGTGAGAAAAATGTAAAACATATAACATTATGAAATAGAAGAATTATAGAAACTACAAAATTTGGTTCAATTTAGTCAATCCATTATATTACAACAATTGTTTTTTTCGAATACCATTTTTTTGTTTCTACCTTAGTGGTTCACAGTGTGTGTGTGTTTGTTTGTTTTTGACCGTTTCAAAATAAAATTCAATTATAGTCCATAATGAAGTCCTATTAATGATTGCAAATAGATTAAAAAAATTTGAACTCAAACTGTTATAATAATTTGAAAAGAAAGAAAGAAAAGTAAAGAGAAAAAAAAATAAAGAAATGAGAGTTTTTGGTTAATTGTTCCCTCCCGTTCGAACATAAAAAACACACTCTTCCCGTAAAAGTCTCTCTCTCTATCGCAGATAGGTGCTTTGTCTCCTTCTTCGATAACTCCGATCACCTAAAAAATCTTTCCTTTCGTTCAAAGCATCTCTCTTTGATTAAAAGACACCACACATATGACATAGCTTAGTTCCTACATTAATTTAATTTTGAGAGTATTCTTGCAATTTCTTACCCCTTCTCCATCGAATTTTAGATCTGGGATTCAATAATTAGGGCTTTTGATTCTGCATTGTCAATGACGAATTCGAGTTTCAGTGTTAAGATCTGAGTATAAAGTTTCGATCTTTTTGATTTTGACTTGGAGGTTTCGATTGTGTGGGTTGGTTAGATAGAACAAAGATTGGGAAAAAAAAACTTGTGGGTCTTGTGGCAATGATGTGATTTTAGCATAAAGTTGTTTGCTTTTTTTTTTGAGAAGAAGATGGGATCTGGGCGGAGCAAATCATGTCGAGGCTCGTCTGTGGTGAGAGGAGATGATGATATCGACGTGGCTCAACCTCCTCCGTCGTCTTCTAGTGGTGGTGGTGGAAGCAGGAGAAGATCAAAGAGTCTTTTTTGTGGTCTTCACTCTTCTTGTCTTGCCTCTTCTTCTACTTCTCACGACAGTGACGATGATAATAATGATGACCAGGTCTGGCTTTTGATTATTTTAATGCAATTTCGATTGTTTTGTGAAATTAGGTCAATTTCATGAGTCTTTGATTTCTTCAGGTGTGTAATGGATGGATGAGGAAGAGTCATGGAAGTGTTTCACGGCGTAGAATTGAATCAAGGAATCAAAGAGATGATTCAGATTGCTATGATAAAGTATTGAAAGATGAGAAGATATCTGAAAACGAAAGGCATTGTGATGAGCTTGATCTTGATGATGACTGTGGTGTTGAAGAGGAAGAAGTAGAAGAAGAAGCTAGTGTAAGCAATGTACAGATGAGAAATGTTAGTGGTTCCATTCAAGAATCTTCTACTCCAGGTCGTGTCTTTTCGCATTTCAAATTCATTCCTGGTAATTTAAGCTCTAGACTTAGCAGAGCTTCAAGCTCAAGATCCTTCAACACTACTTATCCTGTATCTTCTTCTTATCGTCGAGAAGGAGGTGTTACTTCACCTTCAGAATCTGCTGTTAGGCTCACTGATAGAGTCGAGTCTCCGAGGATTCCTGTGATTGACAATGTAGGTAGAGATATTGATGCCATGAGATTTGGGGAAGATGGTAGCTTACGGTCTCCAGGAGTAGTTAATGGTATGGACACTACTTATGCTGGTCTTCTTGATAGAAGACATGTTGTTCGAGAACCTTCCATTGACCGGAATGTTAGATTTAGCAGAACTCTGAGTGTTGGAAGACTCCGTGACAGAGTTCTTCGCCGGTCTTCACTCTCTGATTTCACATTCCGTGCTTCTCCACATCAGGGAGACGAAGATACTGATCTCTTCTCTGGTGGAACCGCAGCAGCAGAGGATACTCCTGTAACTTCAACGTCTATACTAAATCGTTCTGCTTCTACAATTCGAAGGACCTTATTCGGCCTTCATGATCACGAGACACCAGCTCCTCTTGTGAGAGAAGGGAGGTATCAAGGTTTATTAGAACACAGATCAGATTTCCTTGAAAGGAGGAGGAGAATAAGATCGCAGGTTTGAAACTCGTCAATTATCTCTTCCTTAATGTGTCTGGATCAACTGAAGATCTAAACTAACCGATATAGCTGATTCCACAGGTTCGCGCTCTTCAAAGATTAGGAAGCCGGTTTGAGAGTGTCACAAGTCATCATGATAGATCTTGTGTCTTATCAGGTGAAGATCAAGCAGGTCGTTGCACATGCCGTGCCGGTACTACCACACCAGTAACTACCGATGAAACAAATGCAAGAGCTAGCATCTCAAGGATAGTATTGCTAGCTGAAGCGCTCTTCGAGGTAAATACATGTCATTGGGGTTCCCCATTAACAGCTTTTTGCCACTCTATCATTCATTCTCTTGTATCCTAAGGGTTTCAAGTGTATTTTCATTTTAGGTACTTGATGAAATTCATCAGCAATCTGTTGTCTTATCCTCTCAACAACCATCAGTATCATCTATAGGATCTGTTCCTGCACCTAATGACGTTGTGGATTTATTACCGACAAAACTTTATACTAAGTCACAAAGCGAGGATCCGTCACAGTAATGCCTTCTAAATTCTCATAGTTTTATTCTTCTATTGTGGTCCTCAAAAGTGCAGACCTAATGGTTAAACATGTTTTGTCTTATCGCTTTGGAATCTTTAGATGTTACATATGCCTTGTGGAGTATGAAGAAGCAGACACTATAAGGACACTTCCTTGTCGTCATGAATTCCACAAAACCTGTGTGGATAAATGGCTCAAGGAGATTCACAGGTATGATGAATGTGAACTTTTCGCTTTTTCGGTGTACGAGATGATTCTGATGATGCATTTACGGTGATGCAGAGTATGTCCGTTATGTCGAGGAGATATTTGTAGACATGATCCATCATCTCAACAACATTGATAACATACATGATGCTTAAATTCTGATTCTACTAGAGACCAAGAACAATCATGGGTTTTTTTTGTCTGCAGCTGTATCAAAAATGTTGTGTTTTGCTCGTTGTTTGTAGCTTTACAGTGGAAAGACAAATTCATACTTTTGAAACATGTAAACATATGAACCAAATTGATCCACACATGTAAACTCAGTAAATCCATTGATGATGTTGTACGTTTCATGAGCATCTTTTTTTGCTTTTCTATTGTAATTTCTGTCAATGTGGTTACAAGCTAGAAGCTAATATGTTCCCAAACACTTGAACCCTTTACTCGTAAGATTGATTCTTTACTAAAAAGTTTTAAAAAACTGCAAAGACATTTAAAAAAGATTGATGATATAAAATTAGCTTACATTATTGTACGAAGTATTATAGTGCAAATAATTCTTTTTATTCGAATGTAATACAAATTGTATTTTTAAATTTCAAGAACAATATTCCAAAGATGAATAAATTTTTTCAATTTTATACATCAGTATAATAAAATTCTAGTCTTCAGTAGATACTGCAGGACAAGTAGGGTTGCAATTCAGCGATGAACAATCTATGTTCTGAAACGTACTCCTCTCGTAGAACCAATCTCCAACTGCCTTAGCCATTTTCTGAAACAACAAATCCAAAAAAAAATAATGAACAAATAGAAGATAAATTATCAAGTTACAATGCTTCAATAGTATTTATTTTGTACAAGAGAATCAAATGATTACCGTATTGGCGACAGTGGGACCTTTATCGCCGGACCAAGTGGCAGCACTTCCACCTTGGCAATGAGCATGGCATGAGTCTAAGAACAATCCGCTTGTTGTTGCTGCTCGAACAGGTGCCAACGCAGCCAACACTTGGTCTCTATATCCTGAAATTTCATTTAAAACCAACAATCGGTTTAGTCAAGAAGACATTAAAACCAGATAGTATTTGTTTATTAATTCCGGTTAGGCAAAATATACCTTGAACAGTTTGAAGCTGAGCGGCCGTACACTTCTTGAGATCAAGCTTGCAAGTCTTCCACGCTTTGCTTTTATCAACAGAGGTTGGCGCCAAAACGTTCTTGATCTGTCAAGAAAAAAATACAAATCCAAATTAATTCTTTATCACTCGGGTCGATATTTCTGCGAAAAAAAAAAGAATAACAAGAACAAAATCTAACCTGCCAAGAATCGAAGGCAGCATTGATGACGAAAAGTGGTGTTTGCAAGGTCTTTGCAACGTATTGAGGGAAGAAACACTGTAAAAAAAAATTTAAACACAGCGTTAATTATTAATATGATATAACGCGCAAACACGAAAAATGACTTATATCAAGTATATTTTCAGTAGATCTGATTTACCAATTCGGGCTTCATGGTTGAGGTGCAAGAAGCAGGCAGACTCTTTGCAGATCCCTGTAAATAGTGATCAAGATTAGCCGCGATGGGATACATCCCCTCTAATAGAAAAATAATATGGTCGGAAAAGAGAGATATATCGTACGTGGGTTGCTACAACTTTGCCGTAATACGATTGGATGTAAGATCCTCCACTGATATCCTTACTGTTACACCACAAGATTAATAAAGGTGTTATTTTTTTGTTTTCTAGTATGCTATTTGAATTATGCAATTTTATATTTGACTCTTTAGAGATTATTGAATGTTACCCGTGGATGAAGTAACCGGCATCAGAAACACATTTGACCTTAGCTGTTTTAGGGAGGATGGACTTGAATTGGTCGCAATGTAAAATCGCAGCCAATGCTCCGGCTGAACAACCCGAAAGTATTGCCTGAAAATTCATGTCACCAAACATTATTAATTCCAACAACTCCAAAGATTCACATACTAAACTGGAAACATTTTTCAAGTTATGATATTTTCATACGTTTTGAGCGTTGCTCATTCCCTTAGCCATAAGATCATCGATCACAGCACGCCATACCCTAGCACCACGGAAGAACAGCTTGTTCGCCTGAAAAATGTTCAAATTCAAAGTCTTCAAATTATGGAAATGGGAACTTCGACTAATTTTCCCGTAAGGTAACGGTCTAGTGAATTACCGGATCAACAGCTTCAATATCGCCAGTGAAAGATGAACCATCGCAATACCTAACTTTGATTCTATTCCAATTGTAAAAATCTACAAAATACCCAACTCCAATTAAGTCTCATTGCATTATTAACATGAGAAAACAAACCATTTGATTCATTGAACCAAATGGTAAGAGAGAAAAGAGTAATAAACCTGGATTGGTGCTTTGCTTGCCACCCAAGATACCAGAGAAACCAAAGTCTTTGTTCATAAGCTTAGAAGAACCCTTCATTGTACTTTTACGTTGCACGCATGTAGCTATATCAGTGCACCATCCTCCTCCCTAATATTCACATAAATGTATATATTTTAATATATTTCATTATATTTTACACATAGTTTTGGATAATATATGATCAAAGGAAAAAAAATAATAGTAAACTAACTTCCATATGAACGATCCAATTGTTCACTCCTGAGCCAGATCCCTTATCGAAATGGTACGCTGGTGCGCTACCATCCAAACACACTATAAAAGATAAGAGTAATTAGTTTTTTTTTTCCCTTCTGTGAAACATAGTATTTAGTTATAACAATATAGTTTTATCTACCAAATTGATTTTTTTTTTATATAAGTCAGCTACTTAAATTTGGTATGACTTCGCTCCGAAACAAATTACTAATAAACAAATGTCTGGTTATAAAATTTTATATCTTGAAAAGAAAAATGAAAAACAGTTTTGTTTTTTTTTTTTTTTTAATTAAAAATGTATTTTATTCGGATAAAAATGAAAAATGTTTTCAGTGACTTTGGGTCGAGCGGAATATTATTGCTTACCAGCTCCTTTGGCCACCGCGGATTCAAGATATGTGATGGGCACAGCTCTAGCTCCGATCACCACCACGGCTAGCACTAAAAAACTTGACCACAATTGCTTGAGCTTCGTCATTCTGTAACAAAATAAAATAAATAAGTGAAAAATAGTTAGAATAATGAAATCCCAAATAATGTAGAGCGGTGGCCTCTAGCAAAATCTTGAGATAAAGCGATGTGATAGGATCTTATTCGTACATTTGTAATCTATCTATTTTTGTTCAGAAATTAAGTAAAAAAAAAAAAAGAAACGAAAAGTCGTCAACAAATGGTGTTAAAATAAGGCTAACTTTGGTTGTTTCTGTATGCACAAAGACAGTGTCTCAAAATAATAACTTATTGAATTAAGAAACTTTAAATATCACCATTGGTTCATAGGGAGACCAAAAAGTCGGGGAACAAAAATGACCAGTCCATGTGTGTAGTTAGCTGTACCGGTACGTAGTAGTATCACTGTTTACCTCAATTTATCATTACTACTATTTTTTTTTTTTTTTGGGACAAATCATCACTTTATTAGTCAAGCTCAAGACACGATCTATTAAAAGGATTACTTGCAATATTTAATTAATAATCTCTCGTCCCTATATTTACTTATTAGATTGCATTGTATTGAATGCAATTTAGATGGTAGCTTTATGAACCTGTAACGAATTAAAATATACGAGTATTCGAAGATACCCTTCTCGACCAAACTTAAAAACAGTTAAAATGACCGCAATTGTCGCCGTCGGGAGGGGCAAAATGAGAATCATGAACATAATGCCATTTCTATTATTTTAAATTTAATATAATTTGGTTACAACCAAAAATTGAAAGATTTTTGTAGTACGATATTTGGACCGCCGAAAAATTTGGAACAAAGAAATAAAAAAATTAAATCACTTCTTGGACCCAAAAATTTGACAATAAATAGGATTGAAACCATGAATTGCAAGAATCCATGAATTGCAAGATCTTTCGCATCACGATAAGACGACCTTCAATGTTTTCATAATACTTGGTTAAATCCCATAAACTAACTTACAATTAACAAGTAAGAACCTCAACAAACATGGAGCAGTTTCGAAAACATATCTAAAAAGGTATGGTTGAATAAGAAAATCTCAGTTTAGCTCAACATAAAAAAAAAAAAACTTAGTTCTTCGTAGATCAACATGGACAAATTTCTTATCCAAAATAAGAAAATAGAAAGACTGTAAAAAATATATTCTTCTGATAGAAACTTCAGTTTTATTGTAAACAATAAGCTTTACCTTGAGAAATTAGCTCCTCAGATTCTTCTTATTCACGTAGAGGAAACAAAAGGTATTTCTTTTGGTGAATGTAAAATGTGTAAAAAGAGAGGAGTCTTCGAGAGTAAGGTTTTGGAAGTTGAAAGAAAGCCATTGATGTCTTCTCTGTTATATAGATGGATACAGAGAATACCACACGTTGAAAGAAAAAAACTTTTCATATTTCTTTTCTTTTATCATTAAATAATATATAAAGTTTTTTTGTTTCTTTCGTGTATTCGCCAGGCCACGAGACATTCAGCGTTAAAGAGTCTCAAGAAACCTACCTTCGTTGTTCGTACGTAGTAATATGACCTGAATATGACTGACTATTCAGAATCCTGTAAATATTTAGTTAATTAACATTACTACTTTACTAGTTACCACATTTAACTTTTGATCATACTAATATAAATATAGATTATGAATGCACTTTAAAAATGGTTTCAACATGTTGTAAATTGCATGTATATTTTTTTCTGTTTGGGGGTTTATTGTAAATTGTTGTTTAGATTATCTTTTTGGAAATATCTATTAAAAAATAGTTAGATCCGTCTATGGTAATTACTAATTATACGGTAATACCGTAGAATACTAAAAGACAATGGACCTTTCTCTATATCAGAAATCACAATCTATCAATCCACCACGTATGGAGACGAAAAACACATGCAACCACCTACATCTACATCTTTGGTTGGATCAACCATATCATTTCTTCCATCGACAAATCAATTCATTATCATATGCTCTTTAATTAATTGGGTTGACACAAGATGATGGGTCATGAGGAGCTCTTATTTTTTTCTTTTAACTCTCATTTATTAAATTTATTTCATTCTAAATCAAGTAATTTCACGGAATATTCGTATACATTGAACTATTTTTCGTAAAAGATATTTTTTTGTTGCTTAATAAATTATATATTACAAAAAGATGCAAAAATGATATCATTAAACAGAAAATAAATGATTATAGTATTTAACTGAACCACCATTGTCCATTTTGCTCTTCACATGATTATAGATTGGCAAAACATCATAACCGAAATCCAAATAATCGTGAATATCTAGTAAAATCTTGCTAGACCATGTAACTATCTTATTCACTGTTCTACCAACCTATCATTTTACCGTTTTGTGGATAACCAACCAAAACAAAAATATATAACAAAAAATACGAAGATAAACAAACTGAGCATGAATTATTATTTTCTTTGTTACGAAACTCGTCGTGACTGTCATTTTCTACGTAGCACTATTTGGTAAGGTATACACTAGTAAATGACCTATATCGAAATCAAAAACTTATATATGTAACGTCTGGACGGAATCTACCAAACTATTGTAGTACATTTGTAGTTGTACTAACGTCCATATCAGTTCTGCTGAGATGATTTTATCTTCAAAATTTAAAATTTGAAACTACATTACATTTAATTTCTTTCTGCAAAAGGGAAATAATTCGCCACGTGTAGTGTCGTGTCGGTCCTCCAAATGCACCGAACCAAGTTAATGCGGAATGCCAAAAGTTTATGATTTAATGGTAATTTACTTATATTATTCTGACTTTTTTGTTTGTCTTACTCGTCTTCATATTGTATTCCAGTAACTTGATTAAATGAATCATTAGATTTCAAACTTTCACCTAAACGGATTTAGATCTCTTCGTTATGTTATTAAAAACAAGTTGGTCGATATTAAGGTCCAAGTCAAATCATAGAATAGCTTTTTGTAACTATAATCATTGAAATGAACTGGCGGTGGACAGTTTATTCTTTTTTTTTTAGTCCACGGTTTTGGAATTAAAAATATACTAAATTATGACTAGAAACTCGATTATTAACTTATTTTATTCTATTAATAATGGATTTTCCAGACAGAAGTTAATATTTATGTTTGGTAATAAAAGAAATCAAATATTTTTCACTGAAAACATTTTTTGTAATAAATTATTAATTAATTACAAATAACATTATACTTAAAAAAATAGTCAATAGAGTTGTATACATTATATTATTCACTAGAGTTGTGTTAATGATATACTGTATGTTACATGTAATTAGATATGATAATTAGATCATTATGTGTAATAGGATTATATCAAAAATATATAATGATAATGTCATAGCCAATTAAAAGAGAGAGTAAATTTCGAATCATAAATACTCTCATTTCGTTTATTAGTAAAAGCATTTGATAGACGTCATAAACAGTTTCATATGTAGGTGATATAATGAATTGTTTGATGACAAATTTATGATAAAAATAAAAATAAAAATAAATTGTTTAAATTTTGCTGAATAATTTTTGATGGTACCATTTAGATCCTATATGTTTATAGGTATATTCGTATTTATTATAATCACTTTAGCAGACTACTGCAATAAAAGAAGAAAAATATCTCATATAGAATAATGTCTAGGTGATAGGTCTATTATAGTTCGTAGTATGAATTTTGATGTACTAGTATATCTAACTAATAAAAAGGAAATGAATTTTGGAAACTTCATTTACTAATGATGTAAGAGTGAGAGTAGGGTCCGTGCCGTGGGACTAGGAAAATGGGATAAGGAAGTGGCCCGGAAGATCTCTATTACCCACAATTTGCAATTTCAAATTGTTTGTTTTTCACTAAAAGACTCAAAAACGCGTTTTAATAATATAGCCAGGAATGAATGATACAGAAAGCATATGGGTTTTGACTTTTGAGTCATCACGACTTTGTTACATTTATTTGAATAATAATATCACATGATGTTTATATTTATATAATCAGAATATGTGTTGGACCAGAACATGTATACTTATCTATATTTTGTGTTATTTATGTGTACCATTTATATTCAAATTCATTTATTGTATTTTACTGACAAAAAATGATTATGCATAATTTATGATTATGCATAATTAATTCTTGTCAACATAAGTTTCAATATAGTTGCAACAGGTTATTATTATTTCTCAAAATTTGTAGTCCCTTGTTTGTTAAACTAAACAACAATGTTTTTAATTCAGCTATCTTAACGGATTTTAACTAAGGTAGCGAATGATTAGCATGGAAATATTCTAAGTAAAAAGAATTCTATTAAAAATTGAAAATACCATTCTCTTTTGGTTACAAAAACGACTTTACATTTATTCTACAAAAAATGAGGTTTGAATTTTTATTTTGTGAAGTTGTATGAAATAAGAAATATAATGTATAGTAGAGAATTACGATCTATCAAAAAATTTATGTCAACAAAAGAAACGCAGTAGTTTTCAATATTTATCCTAAATTCGTAATCTTTTTTTTTCTTTCTATTTTTCAATCAGTATTTTTATGGAAAAATCAGGTTTTAAACCTTTAAAGTATCACTGGATAGCACTTTAAACCTCGAGAGAATTTTATTAACACTATAAACCTTTAAAATAATTTTACTAACACTTTAAACCTTTAAAATGATTTTACTAACACTTTAAACCTTAAAACCAACTTTCATTTTGGTACCGTCATTAAAATAACGGAATAATAATATCCGTCAACGTGAAATAGTTAAAATATGTTGGTTTGATTTAAATGTTAATCAGTTTTAGTTTTTATAAATAAATATAAAGATAAAAAATAATTTTTTGTTCATCCTCATTATAGACAAAAAATTTACGACGTTACTCTTCACATTATTAATCCTTTTAATAAATGCATCTCACTGGATTCTGAATCAAATCGATTGACTTCTTATCGGAAACCAATAAACTTCTAAATATGTTATCGTCTTCAATTTTACATTTTTCAAATATTTTAATCTTACCTCTGATTCTTCATTTTTTTGCTTTGATATATTTTTAATTTTTTTTGTATCAATCGTAATAAATAATTAAATTAAATTAATTAAACAAGTATTTAAATCAAACCAACACTATTTCACATTGACGGATATTACTGTTTCGTCATCTTTTATGGCGGTGCAAACAGGAATGTTAATTTTAAGGTTTAAAGTGTTAGTGAAATCATTTTAAAGGTTTATAGTGTTAGTGAAAAAATTTCAAGGTTTAAAGTGATACTCTATAACACTTTGAAGGTTTAGAATGTGATTTTCCTGTAATTTTATTATATAGCTTTTGTGACTAGTAGTAGTGGATATGCTTCCGTTATATAATATAGGATTTTAGAATTTTTTTTTTTTAAAGTATAAAATTCAAGTTTTTATACAACGTTTAAATTAAATTTTTACGAGTCTTGTTTATAATTAATTAAACCTTTTAAAATAAAACATTTTTAGTCTACATATTTTTAGTTAAAATATTTTATATATTGAAAGGGAAGAAGTATCATTTAAAAAATCATCTATTAGTGCAAAGAAAAAAAGGCAACAAAATGAAAATCATCATGGGTTTATGTGTTTTTTAAGAAAAATAATTAACGTCAGAGAAAAAATTTACTTTAACGTAAAAGAAAAATATAATAAGACAATGAATGCTGGAGATCTTTTTGCGGATTTCTATTCTTGTTAAATCATCGTCGATTTTTTGGGACGATGCCCGTCAACCTTTACTTCCAGGTGACAAAGTGACAATTGACTGTCTTCGAGAGATTAGGCAATGCAGGTGATTCTCCCACGGTCTCAAAGCTACTTCCATTGTCGGTTTTCGAAAGATTGGGGTCTCATGCCTCTAGTTCTAGTCCAATGAAAGGCACTCCAGTCTATGATTATTCTGCTCAGGGAGCAGCTCACTTTGTGAATCATTCTGCTTCTATAGCAGCAAAGACTCCAGTTGGTAAGCTTGGAGCAACATTGAAAGAAGGGTTGATGGTTAATTCCAACCTTTCGAAGTCCATATGAGGATATTGAGCTGGAACTGTCAGGGGGTGGGGAATACCCCTACAGTTCGACACCTAAGGGAAATACGAGGTCGGTACTTTCCCGAGGTAATATTCCTCTGTGAGACCAAAAACTAGAGAGGATACTTAGAGAACGTTGTTAATCACTTTGGCTATTCTGATTTGCATACGGTTGAGCCGATAGGGAAAAGTGGAGGTCTGGTTTTGATGTGGAAGGATACAATCTCAGTCAAAGTTCAACAGTCAGACAAAAGAATGATAGACACTCTAGTCTCATGGCAAGGTAAAGATTTCCATCTGACTTGTATTTATGGAGAACCGGTCCAAAGTGAAAGAGGAGATCTTTGGGAGAGACTTTACCGGATTGGAACAAGTCGTAGAGGGCCATGGATATTGACGGGGGATTTTAACGAACTGGTTGATCCTTCAGAGAAGTTAGGAGGGCCACTCAGGAAGGATGCTTCTTGTGAAGATTTCAGAAGGATGCTGTCGGCTTGTGGTATGTGGGAGATTAAACACTCCGGATATCAATATTCTTGGTTTGGCAATAGGAACGATGAGCTGGTGCAGTGTAGGTTGGATAGAACAGTTGCCAATCAACTCTGGATGGAATTGTTCCCTCAAGCTCAGGCGGTTTATCTCCAGAAAGCTAGCTCAGATCACAGCCCTTTGATCACATGTTTGATGGGGGAACAATGGAAGAAAAGAGCTGGGTTTAAATATGATCATAGATGGTGTTCGAGGGAGGGTTTCAATGATCTATTAGCAAATTTCTGGAAGGACATGGCGAGTACAATTGCGAGACTAATGATGGAGAAAATAGCAGAGTGTCGAAGGTGTATTTCACGCTGGAAAAGAGATAATCAACCAAACTCTACTAAGAGAATTCAAGACCTCTATAATCGCATTGATCTAGCTACTCGGCAAAATCCATTAAGAAGGGATGAGATTCTCAGTTGAAAGAATGAGCTGAATTTGGAATACCACAAGGAGGAACAGTTATGGAAGGATAAAAGTAGATTGACATGGCTCAATAATGGGGATAAGAACACCAAGTTCTTTCATGCAGCGACAAAGAACAGACGGGCTCAGAATAGAATCCAAAAACTGATCGATGAGGAAGGACATGAATGGTACAATGATAAGGATCTTGGGAGAGTTGCGGAGAACTACTTCAAACTCCTCTTCACCTTGGAGGATGTTGGCCACAAAATTGGAGATAAAATAGGCTCAGGCAACCAAATTTCACAGGCTCAGAATGACCAACTTTTGAAGCCAGTCTCTATTGAGGAAGTAAGAAGAGCAGTCTTCCAGATCAACCCTAGTAAGTGCCCATGACCTGATGGAATGACAGGGCACTTTTACCAACAACATTGGGATGTATTGGGTGAACAGCTCACATCTATGGTTCAGGATTTCTTTAGGACAGGCATGATGGAGAAAGAAATGAATAAAACCAATATATGTCTGATCCCAAAGAGACATAAGTCGGTGAAGTTGGCTGATTATAGGCCGATAAGTCTAAGCAATGTCATTTACAAAATCATCGCATAGGTCATGGCCAACCGTCTTAAGAAAGTATTGCCAGTGGTGGTGTCGGACACTCAAGCAGCATTTATCCAAGATCGACTCATCTCAGACAATATTCTTGTCGCCCATGAGCTTATCCACGCACTCAACTCGAACAACAAGTGCTCAGAGGAGTTCCTTGCCATGAAGACGGATATCTCTAAGGCGTTTGACAGGGTCGAATGGGCATTCTTACAAGACTCATTGAAGCTGCTGGGCTTCTCAGATCATTGGATAGGCTTAATCATGAGCTGTGTAGGGTCGGTTCAGTACCAAGTTCTGATCAATGGCACTCCTTTTGGTGAAATTATCCCAACGAGAGGCATAAGACAAGGTGATCCATTATCTCCTTACCTCTTCGTTTTGTGCTCTGAAATGTTGGTGAGAATGCTAAAGCAAGCAGAGCATGAAGGCAAGATTACAGGCTTGAAGGTTGCTAGAGGAGCTCCACCAGTGTCCCATCTTTTGTTTACTGACGACAGCATATTCTACTGCCAAGAAAAAGATGAGGAGATACAACACTTGATCAGCATTTTGGAGGAATATAGCATTGCCTCAGGTCAGAGGATCAACTATCAAAAGTCAAGCTTATATTTTGGGAAACAAATTCCCATGGATCGTAGAGTGACCATTAAGAACTTGACTGGGATTTTTGAGGAAGGAGGGGATGGTTTCTATTTAGGATTGCCTGAGGCTTTTGGAAGCTCAAAAGTTCACAGTCTGAATTACCTCAAGGAGAGGCTCAGCCAAAAAGTATCAGGATGACATCACAACTTCCTATCCCCTGGAGGGAAAGAGATCCTCCTCAAGGCGGTAGCCATGGCTCTACCAACCCACACGATGGCTTGTTTTAAACTTCCAAAGACAATCTGCCAACAGATGACATCGATCATGGCTGATTTCTGGTGGAAAAATAGTCAGGATTCTAAAGGAATGCACTGGAAGTCGTGGGACCAACTAAGTAAACCGAAGCAAGAGGGTGGATTAGGCTTTAAGGATATTGAAGCTTTCAATATTGCTTTGCTAGGCAAACAACTCTGGAGGATGTTAACACAACCACACACCTTAATGGCGAGGATCTTCAAGAGTAGATATTTCCGCAAGTCCAATCCACTCCAGGCGAAATTAGGATACCGACCCTCATTTGCTTGGCGGAGCATTCATGAAGCTCAAGAATTAATCAAGCAGGGGGCAAGAATGGTCATTGGGGATGGTGAAACAGTTGATATTTGGCGTGATCAGTGGCTACATTCCAAACCAGCTCGAGGTGTCATGAGAGTCAATCAGCTTCCCTCACACTTTTATGATGTGGTATCCTCACTTTCTAAAGTGAGTGATCTATTACTAGAGTCAAAAAAAGAGTGGAGGAGAGATATTATGAACTTAGTTTTTTCGGAAGAGGATAGAAGTTTGATGGAGGACCTTCGACTAGGAGGTAGGCATAAAGCTGATGGCTACACTTGGGACTACACTCGAACATGACATTATTCGGTGAAATCTGGGTATTGGGTTTTTACCCAAATCATACAAACTCGAAATCGTCCTCAGGAGGTTACTCAACCAAGTCTGCATCCTTTGATTCACCAAGTGTGGAAAACAGAAGCGAGCCCCAAAATTCAGCATTTCCTATGGAAATGTCTGACTAACTGCATCTTGGTTGCAAAGAACCTGTCGTATAGGCATCTGGCTAAGGAGGATGGCTGTTCTCGATGCCCCAATAAGGAAGAATCCATTAACCATCTTCTCTTTCAATGTACTTATGCCCGACAGGTTTGGGCCCTCTCTCCTATCCCTGCTCCTCCAGGTGGAAATTGGGTTGATTCCTTCTATGCAAATATGTATCATGTCCTAAACATAGCGAAACAACATCCCCAGACTGATGGCCTAGACAAGATTATTCCTTGGAAATGCTGGGAGCACAAGCGGTTAGAAGGGCAAAGTCAGTCATAGAAGTGGAACTAGAAGCAATGAGGATGGATATATCAATGATGTCTAGATTAAATTATGATCGAATCATTTTCGAGTCTGACTCTTTGACGGTGGTTAACATGTTGAACAATGAAGAAAGTTGGCCAACTTATGCTCCTACACTTCAAGAGATCAAAGAATTGCTTCCAAGATTCTTAGAGGTAAAACTTATATATTCTCCAAGAATTTGTAATGGTGTGGCTGATAGGGTAGCAAATGAGTCTCTTTCCTTTTAGGATTATGATCCTAAGTTATACTCTGTAGAGCCATTATGGATCAAGCATTTTCTAATGGTGGATAAACCAAGTGTAACATGAATTGGTGAATGGACAAGTTGTTGTTGAGCCAAAAAAAAAAAAAAGTGACAATTGACAAACAAACTAGCATACCTATTTTTCTAATTCATTTATTAACTGTACAATTTCATATTTTTGTAAGAGACTGATGTAATTTTTTTAAATAATAAATCTATAAAAATTAACATAATCATAATGACGATGGTAAGATTGGTTAAGTAAATTTTTGTAAGAAACTGATGTAATTTTTTTAAATAATAAATCTATAAAAGAGTGTAGAGGGCTCTGTCTTTTGGGTTAAGCTCTTATTTTTGTTATGTTTCCAATTTTTGGTTGTTCTTGCAACATCGATTGTTTCATTTATATTAATATTTCAAGAGTTAAATAAAAAATCTATAAAAGTATAATCATAATGATGATAGTAAGATTGGTTAAGTAAATTTTTGTAAGAGATTGATGTAATATTTTTATAATAAATCTATAAAAAATAAAATAATCATAATGGTAATGGTAAAATCGGTTAAGTAAAAAACTAAAGCGAACACATAAATGAAAATAATTTTAAATCAGTTAAAAAGATGAACAAAAGGCAAGAAATTTGCATATCAAAATTATGAGAACGCACGATTAACAATTTTTTTTTTTATGTATGAGTACATTAAAACATCATATTGTTGAATTGCATGGTTATTTTTCAACATATCATATATATTGTAGTCTTAAACCAAGTTTAATGATATTTTTGATTGTCACAATAATCCAAAATTTATATTATTACATAGTACAAATCTACAACTATTTTTTAGAAGTTTCTATTATATATAAATTTTTTTATTCTTAGAAGGCTTAAAAACCGAAGCCGGTCGCAAACCCAAAAACAACAAAAAACAGCAAATATAACTTATACATGCTATAACAAAAAACTAAGAAGGATACCACCTACAAATGGCTAAAGGGAGCCTTGGAGTGTAAAGAAAACTCACATGTTCTGAAACAAGCTAAATCAGGTAGCCAACATGGATATTTCAGGCTGCACAGAGTGTTGAGCCCTCGCAAGAGGACCAAGAAAAGCTCTAATAATCATTTGGATATCTTTTTAAAAGTAGGAGATCTAGTATTAGTTAACAAAGTGAATCCGAAGGTTTCTTTTATTCCAAATGAAATAATGGAGGTTTGATAGATGAGTTTGATGATCAAATATACGTTCTTGTTTGTGGAAGCTGAGATCAACCACAAAAGTGAAAACATAAATTGACTAGGAGGAGACAACCTAGCTCTGGAAGTGAAGAATCTTCAAACCTCAAAACTGAAACCACATTCGAAGAACAAGTGATCCCGACTTCTCAATCGATCCCTTGTGTGCAATCTGTTTCAAACCACCTCCTTCATATAAATGCATGCTTTTTCTTTTCTTGAATTTAAAATTTTATTCAAACAAAAAAAAAACCTTTTGTACAACGAATGCTTCTGTGTATTTGAAAAAAATTGAAAAGAATGTTAGAAATTTAGAAAATGAATGAAAAAAATCGAAAAAATTGTTAAGAAGGGTGTCGAGTGGAAAACCACAACTGTAAGCCACTGGCATAGCGTTGGTCCCCCATGTCCAGGATAGAGCTCAGCCGGTTTCGAACATTCTTGTCAAAGTGTTTAATAAGTAAAGCTGGCGGAGACTGGGGCTCAGCATGTCGCCTGCCATTTCTCTCCCGCCATATATGATATAAGGTGGATTGGAAAACATACCAGAACAGAAATAGATGCAGGCTGGGGATTGAGTGATATGTTAGAAGCACAATCAATTGATTCCACTCTGTTGAAAAGTGGATGGTGAGAAGAGGTAAGGCTAAGTCCTTCCAAACGCTAGCAGCGTGGACAAGAGAAGAATAAATGATCTCTTGTCTCCTCCATTGTCTCACACAAGCCACACCTGCTGTTTTGGCACACCATCCTTAACCCAAACTAATTTATGCCAAGTAATTGAAACACCAACAAGATGTAAGGCCAACCATACGTTTTGACGTCTATAACTTGTTTGAAGGAGCATGATGGCACAAATTCCAATCATGTTCTCTACATCCGGCACAACACTACACTTTAAATTATAATTACAACTTGTTTTGTGTATTCTTGAGAAAATACGAAAAAATAGAAACTTTGTATTATATAGAAAAACATATATATCAGTAGCATCTAGGCATGTCAATATGGGCCAAAGCTCGCGGGCCAGCCCGACCCAGCCTTAAAAAACACAGGGCTCGAGCTTAAATATATATGTCCAGAAAAAATCAAGCCTTTCGGGCTCAGCCTGTTTGGGCTATAGGGTATTTTAGGCTTAGCCCGACTAGTCTCGGGCCAGTCCGAAAAGCCCTTTAACAAATATATTTGTACTTTTGTGTTAACGTTTTTGTTTGATTGCAATATTTGATTAATGATTTATTGTAAATAAAGTTTTAAACTCTAATCATAGTTTTCATATTTTCCTAATAACCTTATTTAATATTTTTAAAATTTTTCTCTCGATATTTTATATGAATTATATATTGTTTATTTGGTTAAAGTATTAAAATTTTATTTAGTTTTAAACTTTTTCTTGTAAATTAAGTTGGTTGTAATAAATATAGATAAGTTATTAAAATTTTGATTGATTTGTTTTATAATGCATCTTTAAACACTGCTCTTTAAGGCTTATAAGTTTAAATTTTCGATCTTTAACATAAGTCCGGAAAAGCTCGAAAAGCCCTGTAGCCCTGTTAAGGCCCGGCTCGGACTTTGAAATATAGGCTCGGAAATATTTCGGACCGGGCCGGGCCGGGCTCAAACATATGCGAGCTTTACGGGTTTCGGGCCGGACCAGCCCGATTGACACCCCTAGTAGCATCCTGATTTTTTGTATATAGCGATGCGTAAAGATTCAACAAAAAATAGTTTGCATAAAAATATATAAGATTTTTCAAAAAAGATTGAAGTGTTTTCAAAGAATGTTTGCTAGTATTGATGATCATAGTAAAATTATACTCCCTCTGTTTCAAGATATTGGATGTTTTAGCCTAAACATGCAGATAAAGAAATGATAACTTTTTAAAAATTTAACTAATTCTAAACAAGACTGCAGAATATAAAACCTGAAAATATTCTAAAAGTTGCATAAAAACTTGAAAACATTTTGTATTGTAAAACAAAAATACTTGTCTAAAACATTTTATATTATGAAACAGAAGGAGTATAGTTTTCATAAATACTACTAAAACGTTGATGTTATATTTACGTATGTTAGAAAATGAGTTGCTTATTGATAATTATTAGTCTATTGTTGTTTAAGCTATCAAACTTTAAAATACATTTTATGTTGAGACTATCTTTAGCTTTGACCTTAACTTATGAATTGTCGTTTCCATTTATAAAAATTTATATATTACAGTTTTTTCATTCCGGTCATGAAATCCTCTTGAATCTCTCGATAACCTACTACGTAATAAAGTGGTTAGGGATTAGTCAAAGAGCCTTCTCAGCTCAATATTAAATTTGTATACTGTTTTTATGTTTTATGAAGATCACTTTGTTATCCATTAATGAAAGAAAATATTTAATACCAGAGACTAACGGTAAATATAAATATATTTTGGCCTTTTCTCGTATGATGAATTAATTATATAAAGCGTTGTTTGTTGACAAAAAAAAAGAAATATACGATTTCAATATATGAAAATTAAAGTTTGACTACTCCATAAAAAACATTTATTATAAAACGTCAATTTTGAATTTTGTCTAAAAATAATCAAAACAATATTTGTAACTTTAGACTTAAGATATACTCAAATAAAGCTTTCCTTATCGCACAACGTATAGTTTTGTAATGATTAGGCTCACAAGGCAACATATATTTGCTATATATATATATATGTTGATCAATACGTAACATGGAGATATATAATACCATTTGAAAGATTATCAATCTTCTTGTTAAGTAACATCTGACGAAAGAGAAACACACACAATGTCAAACAGTTGTCCGATCCTTGGTCCTAGGTGTGAGTTATGTAACTGCTCAGGCAGTGGATGCCAATCTCAATTCCCAGGTAATGTTCATCTATTACGTTTTTAGTTTTCTACATATCATAACGTGGATTGAGTTGTGAATCGTGTTCAAATTAACTCGAGTTTGATTTTGCTATTTTTCTTTTTTCAATTGAATACCAAGTTTGTATGTCAAGCTGTCAACCATACTAAATCGTGTTTCAATTGATGAGTCATTTCAGAAAAAAGAGAGAAAAAAAGAAGAACTAAAGATGAAACCGAGTGTAATTCATGAGTTTCAATAATGTTCCGATTTATATTTGAAAAAAATAGATTTGATTAAGTACATCCTTGTTACTTTTTCTAAATTAATTTACAATTCTACTTTTTCCTTTGGATTGGATTCCACAAAAACCGACATCAATTAACTTGTTTTGATCGAAACTACGGTGGACTATTCAAAAAAAAAAAGTTAAAAATTTTCAATCCGAAACCTAATTAAAAAAACCCTAATTGACCAAACATTTGTTTTTTTTTGAAAACTTGAAAACCATTAACCATGTATAATATTAATACCAACGACTAAACATTTGTAGTTGGTGTGCATGTGTGTAGGATTGAAAGTGGAGTGGCCAGAGCTAAAAGGAGTGAGTGGACTTCAAGCAAAGGCAACGATAGAAAATGACAATCCACGTGTGACAGCTTTCATATACCCTGAAGGTGTTTATCTACCATCCATCAATTGTTGCAACCGTGTCGTTCTCTATGTTCCAGCCGACGATTGTCCCAATGGTCCTGTCCTAAACCGTCCAATCGTTGGATGAGTCTACTACTATTTTGTTGTTGTTCTTTTCATAACTCAAGTTTTTCATCTTGAGCTTCAATAATTTTTGAAGTATGTTATACTTCCTTCAGCTGTTCTCATGAATAATAAAATGAAATTTAATTAAGAGCTAATATTTATAAAATCTTGTCTCATTAAGGGTTATATATATTCTATACGCTATAAGATCTTCAACAATTTAAATGTTATGTTGAAACCATATTGTTAATTTTTAAAAAATAAATGCATATACTTTTACTCTTAATAAAATAAAATATATTGAATATGCCTCTTATCTAGCATAAATAATTTGTTAAATTAGATTTCCGTATAAGATTTTTTTTTTAATAGAAAATCTTGTCCAGACCTCCAGATAAATGGTCTTAAAACTAATAGTAATGTGATGTGATTTGATTAATTTCTTACAAAACAATGTCATATTTTATAAAGTGGCTTTTCAGTTAATAGTAAAGATATATACAATGAAAGATATATTATGGTTATTTTAATCAAATGGAAAGCTTACAAAAATTTCTTGAGTTGAAAGATATATTAACATGTTTTAAATGGTTACTTTTATAGGTTTTTTTTTCTTCTGAAAAGTTTCTTTCTCCAACTTTTTTTTTTGTTATTATTAGAAAGTTAGAAACTATGCTACCACTGATATGAGGTGTGATGACTCTCTTAGGATATGATTTTTTTCGTGGCAATGACAATACGAATAATATGAAAGCTGAGGCAATCACGCGAATGTCTGCATTTCGCTGTTTGGAATCAGAGCCGTGTCAAGACGAAAATATATGATATGCCACTTCAAAAAAATGCTCCAATTCAATACAAAAAGTTGTGTGCAAAATTAAACACCATTGTTGTTGAACGAAAATAAAAACAATATAACTAAACAAACCAACAAAAAATTAGTTTTAAATATTTTTCTTTCTTTTTTTTTCCAGAAATTTGTTAACTAAATTTTCAAAATCAACTTTCTAACCAATTTTCTCCAAGCAACAACAATTTCTTACAAATGTAAAAATAATTTGGATGAAATTATTTAGGAAAACAGAATAAATAGTATTAAAAAGTTGAAAACTTGAATAATTTTACTTTAATATAGAGAATTGGATTAGTGAGAGACACGTCGAAAGAAAACTTTGTTTACTGAGTTCTGTCAGAAAAGAGGCAAAGAGACTAACAGAAAAAAGCGATATAAAAATATATATATATATATATATGTTTGTTTACTCTAACTGTTTAATAATTTTTAAAAACCTTAATTGTTGCAGTAATTTTTTTCTAATTACTTAATTAAAACCAGCCCAATATTTGTTTCATATTAATCTATTATTAACAAATTATAAGGATTTACTTCGTGGTACACCACGGGACTATTCGTTTTCATAAACTATTTAAATAGGTTAGTATACTAATATAATCATGTTTTTTAGTTAGTTAATATAAATATTACAATATTATATATATGTTGTTGTATTTGAAAAATTTATTCCATAGTAAATTTCTTTGTTTTGTAATCAATGTTACACTGTTATATATATATTTTAGTGTTTTTACAATAATTAACAGTACTTGTTAATAAAATTATATGGGTTGACTTTAAAAGAACAATAAATAAGTGTACTCTCAAAAAATACAATGAACTATGATTAAAATCAAATTTGCTAAAATAACTATATTAAAAATTACATCTGTATTTGTAAATATATTTAGATTTTAAATAAAAAAAAGTTTTTGTATTTTTAATATATCTATATGTCCGTAACATTATTAAACTATAATAGAATATATTTAATTTATAAAGAAGAAAAACCTTTATACAATTTCTATAAACACAAAATATAACAAATATTTGTCGGTTCTCTATTCCAAATGCATGATTGTCTCCATGTTAGTAGATCCTAAATAGTAATCAACTATGTATGACTTTAACGGGTTGTTTTGTCTCCAAGTAAATAATCCACCTGCGATTCACAAATCAGTTGATGGATCAGTTTGGACTCACACCGAAGATTACAAAAGCTTCCAATACTTGAGTATATAAAGATACAAAAGTTCACACAACAAATGCAAATACCTTAAAACCCACAAAAGCAATTATAGTTAATGCTCTAGAGTCAAGATTGAAATTAAAAGAAAAAAAACTGCCACATGATTTATCAAACGAAGAATGACATATATATCAAGAATGACATATTTTGCAGGAGCTGGCTGGGTTTGTACCAAGCCGCAGGATCCGATGCCAAGTATGGGAGCTACTAACTTTCGAAGGAGTCTCTCCCCCCTACACGCTGAAGTCGAGGCTTTCATTTGGGAAATGCGCTGCATGATCGGACATGATTACCATGACGTGGCGTTTTACTCAGACTGCGCTGACTTGGTGAAGATGGTGTCTTCGCCAAAAGACTGGCCGGCGTTCTCCACTTATCTTGAGGACATCACGATGGACAGGGAGGAATTTTCTTCTTTTTCCTTATCTTTTATTCCTAGGACTG
The DNA here is from genome assembly GCF_000633955.1 of Camelina sativa. Taxonomy (NCBI): domain Eukaryota; kingdom Viridiplantae; phylum Streptophyta; class Magnoliopsida; order Brassicales; family Brassicaceae; genus Camelina; species Camelina sativa. The sequence goes on along the minus strand of NC_025704.1, from coordinate 26,601,025 downwards.
CAAATGTAAAAGCGGATCTCTTGGCACGCTGTGCGCGCACATCTCCGCATAATGTTCTGTATGTAAACAATTTCCCTCCG
>NC_025704.1:26594883-26600509 GCF_000633955.1 Camelina sativa | reverse complement strand
CTTGAGAAATGACATCAATGACAAAATATGTTCTTTTTTTCCTTTTTGTGTTTTTTACCGTAATGGCTAGTTGGAGCGTTAACAAAGTATTTATAATGCTTTAAGAAATTTTTGAGGGTTTTGTGTGAGTTAGTAGAAAAAAATATTGAAAGTTATTTAATTTAAATATTTCAGAATGGTTGATTAGGTATATGCTATTATTATGCTTGTATGTAATTAATTTTGATACTATATGATGTCAAAATATTTTGGGTTAATTGCACTTACACCCACTTTGGGTCAAAGTTCTTACACTTAGACCATCTCCAATAGTTTTCACTATTTTTACCTCTAAATTAGAGGAACTCTATAATAGAGGTGACTTTTGCTCCAATGAAACCTTTTTTTTTTTCCTCTAAAAAGAATATTCTGTAAAGATTCTTTTTTTAAATTTTACTATTAATACACCTTTTACTTATAAAAATTGCAAACTAACCCATTTATTTTAGTATTTGTGAAACTTTCATAAAATTATGATACTATGTAAAGTTTTAACATTTATAAATATTATTTAAAGATCACATTTATTAAAATAAATACATTGCATCATATAAAATAATAAAACATAGTAGATTTTTTTAACCTCCACTTCATTAAATTATGATTAAACTATTTAAATATATATTTTATTTATTTTGATCATAAATATAGAAGTATTAAAAGTTCAAGGACCATTTCATAAATAAAAAAGTTCAACTCTATAATAGAGGAAAAAATAGAGTTCCTCTATATATAGAAGAAAAAAATAGAGATCTCTATTATAGAGGTAGAAATAGAGATGGGTTGGAGTAGATTTTACTCTAAAATAGAGTTAAAAAGCATATATAGAGGTGGATTGGAGATGCCCTTACACCTACTTTAGATGGAATGTGTACTTTTGGGTGTGTTTTGCATATGTGGCTTATTTTTTTGGACAATTTTGATCTTTGTATTTGATTTGGAGTAGAAACAAAAATTGGTGGAAGATATATTCTTTTTGAATCGATTATTTCTCTTTTACTCTTACTTTTCTTTTGTTGTCACTTTAAGTAGTTACTAGGTTCGGACCCGCACGTACGTGTGGAGTTATTTTTGTATTATTTTTAAAAAAATATAATTGTCAAGCGATCAAACCCGTCTAATATGTCTTATTGCAACGTTTAGTTTTTTTTTTGACTCGAAAAAATCTCATTNTATATAGAGGTGGATTGGAGATGCCCTTACACCTACTTTAGATGGAATGTGTACTTTTGGGTGTGTTTTGCATATGTGGCTTATTTTTTTGGACAATTTTGATCTTTGTATTTGATTTGGAGTAGAAACAAAAATTGGTGGAAGATATATTCTTTTTGAATCGATTATTTCTCTTTTACTCTTACTTTTCTTTTGTTGTCACTTTAAGTAGTTACTAGGTTCGGACCCGCACGTACGTGTGGAGTTATTTTTGTATTATTTTTAAAAAAATATAATTGTCAAGCGATCAAACCCGTCTAATATGTCTTATTGCAACGTTTAGTTTTTTTTTTGACTCGAAAAAATCTCATTTCTCGTAATTCATATGAGTATGTCCGTATATATTCTGTTTGAATTCTTGTTCCCAAAATTCTCGTCCCGTATTTTGTCATATAAGAATATATCCACACAAAATTCTCATAACCTGATTACTATGGAACTAATTTGAACGATTCTCTAAAATATACTAAATCTGTTGTTTATTTTTTTTTTCTTCTTAATATAAATGGATCAGTTTGGCAATATGGATATTTGATATCATTTTTTTAACCCTTAAATGTATTCCCCAATTAATAGTATAGATTTCCTTCAATAATTGAATGAAATATTCCTTAGTTATACTAATGACAATTTAATGTAAATAATATAGTAAGAGAAGGGCAAATAATAAAATGGGATAGAAAGTGTGAGTATTTTATATAGGAGATACCATAAGATATTTTATTAAAGAGAATTCTATTAATTTGGATATTATTAGTTTTTTAAGTAATATATGTGTCCGTAATTGATGGAGAAATAAAATTACAAAATTGTTTCATGAGGGGGAAGTTATGGTATTATATCACTGGATTTTATAAATTTTAACTGGTCATTAGATCCCTATATATCTCAGCTATTAGTATAATTTTATTACTTGTTTTCATTTTTATTTGACTGGATTTTCTAAATTTTAAGATTTCTGTAAAAACACTATATCTACATATTTATATATAATGTTTAACTACATAGTTATCCAAATTAAAGTATATATTCATGTCATTTTAATTGGTGATCATATGTTTTTTTTGGGCAAATATAGTTATTATTTTTAGCAAAAGAATAAACATTGAGCCAGTTTCAAATGATTTCCGATTCTTTCACTATTAGAGCTTTATAATATTATTAGAAAGGTAACATTATTTATATTTGTGAAGATATGATTTTAAATATATATTTTTACATCTCATAATATAGTTATATTATTATATTACAATACATAGTGAAATTAATTTAATTTTGAAAATATGTAGGGGATAATATTTATCAAATTTTGAATAATATTTATCAATTTTAGAATTTATAGGAGTAAAATATTATGTATATAAATAAATGAAATAGCAGTGGCAATTGACCAAAAAATATATATATATAGCAGTGGCAGTTTTATGTAATTTTATGGAATACTAAGGGTGAACAATAAATTGGCTATGGAGCTCTCTGGCGACGACACGTCAGCTTTTTCTCCAGAATGTTTCTCTTTTAATATATAAGAGATTACTAAAAAATTATCTATTTATTTTTATACAATAAATTATGATTTTATATTTTCTATATTGTAAAATCCATATTACTAAATTTTAGATTAACTACTCTACATTAAGATACAACAACAAAATCAAATCCATATATTCATGGTCATGTGAATACCAATAAAATTTGTGGGTTCTAGAGATTTAGGGTTTAGGATACAACGAAAACATGGTCATATAGATACAAATAGAATTTGTAGGTTCTAGAGATTTAGAGTTTAGAATACAACGACAACATCAAATCCATATGTTCATGGTCATGTGGATACCAACAGAATTTGTGGTTTCTAGAGATTCTGAGTTTAAGATACAACGACAACATCAAATCCATATGTTCATGGTCATGTGGATACCAATGAAATTTGTGGTATCTAGAGAATTAGGGTTTAGGATACAACGACAACATCAAATCCATATGTTCATGGTCATGTGGATACCAGTAGAATTTGTGGGTACTAGTAACACATGACCATAAATGTGGGTATTAGTAACACATCAAAGTTTGTTATCAAATTTATAACACATGACCATAAATGTGGTACTAGCAACACATCAAATTCATATATTTGTAGTCATGTGGATACCAACTGAATTTGCAAGTTATAGAGATTTAGGGTTTATGATACAATGACAACATCAAATCCATATGTTAATGGTCATGTGGATACCAATACAATTTGTGGATACTGGTAATAGATAAAAGTTCCTTACAGCTTATCCAAATGTACTTATGAATGCAATATTTTGTTAATCCATTATGCATCTAATTTAAGTTTAAAGTATGTGGACAAACAATCTATTTCATATTGAAAATTTAGTTAAATAAATGCATTAATTTCTAAATTATTTAATTAATTTAGTTTGGACTTATAAATTGTTGATTTGACTATGAAGACCAATTCAATTGTATTTGATTTAGATTAGTCTCATAAACTTTTTTTTTTGTGGAAAGAAAAATATTGAAAAATGCAAAAAATGTTTATTTACAAGTTTCTTAACTTTTTTTTTATGAACAACTAAAGTTACTAAACTTAAATATAGTAATGAAAATAAAAAACAAATGTTAAAGAAACAAAATATTAAAAGAGAAAGAGATAATAGAGAGAGAAATGAGAAAGAGATAATAGAGAGAGATATGAGAAAGAAAAAAAATGAAAAGAGAACGTTAGTTTAGTTGGAAGATGTAAATTGTAATTTGACATAAGAAAAGTATAGTGATAGTAGAAAGTGGGTGTGTGTGTTAATAGTTTATGAGAAAGTGGTGTCTGTGTTAATAGTTTAGTAACATTTTTGATTTAGTTGGTTGTGTTGCTACTTTTAAGGAACTTGTATATTGGATTAATAATCTGGAGAGTCATTAGTCTACAGTGAAATCTTAACATATATGCTAATATGCTTGATAATTAATGCTGATTTTTTTGGCTTATAAATAGATTTATTAGAACCAGAATATTACCATATCTTCAGTATATCTTCAATATTGTTTCTTATTTAGACTTACATAATTAATAAAAACGACTGCGACATTTTTGACAATAATATGCTTTTGGAATGTAAATATAATCCGAGTTTTAATCATTTATGTTTTCGATTAATGGGATATGATTCACTAATTTTGGGTTGTAACATATAAAAGTAAACCGACCCGTTTTTGATAATTAACCTTAATGATTTTAGATTAATAGTGTTTAAGACCATGGTTTTTTAGAAAATCGTTACAAAAAAGTTATTGCACAAAAATATACTTCAAACATTTTAAGAAAGATTTTTAAAATATATATCCATTTATAAAAATTCAAATCACATCATATGCTGAAAAAAATCTAATATTTTATTAACTTTATGTATTAAATAATAATTTAAATAATAAAATATAAGATTAAATAAAAGTGAAAAGAGAATTATATTTTAATCTAACATATTGCTTTAAATTTAGGTAGATATATTTTAGGAAATTTGAAATTAATATTTTCAAATAAGGAAATGATTGTGTTTGGTTGTAAGGATTGTAGAGAATTTAGCTGGGACTTGTTTGGATACAAAGATAAAAAAGATGGCACAAAAATGTACTCTAAAATTGTTAAGATAGATTTCAGCATAAAATGTTTGAAGTATATTAACCTTAATGATTTTAGATTAATAGTGTTTAAGACCATGGTTTTTTAGAAAATCGTTACAAAAAGTTATTGCACAAAAATATACTTCAAACATTTTAAGAAAGATTTTTAAAATATACATCTATTTATAAAAATTCAAATCACATCATATGCTGAAAAAAAATCTAATATTTTATTAACTGTAGAGAAAACTAAGAAATGTGCCATGTATAGTGAAAAAAGTTGTTAAATGTGCCATAACCGCTTCAGCCTTTCCAAATGTGCCATACCGATGGCATTCTCTCCCGTCAAATTACTCTATTGTCCTTTCTATCATCCGCAGTTAATATTCAAAAAAAAAAAAAGTTATTGTAACCCGAAGAAGAGAAACTCAAACGTCTCCTTCGACTTCTTCTTCTTCCCTGCTTTCTCTGTCTCCGACATTTCTCCCTCTGTCATAAGCTCCAATCATTCGTCCACTGGTTTCTATTTTACGCTTTGCTATCGGCCAGTAACCTTCCCCCGTTACCGCAAAAAACGCTGATGAATTTCTCGACACTGTTGGCCGCCGTCGGAGGGTAATTTTCCCAATTTCTATCCTCTTAATTCGATAATTTTTTCTTCAAATTAACTGACGAAAATGTTTCGTCCACAACAACGCAGCGTGATGTGACCCGCGGACGCGGCTATGGATCGATGGAGGAGTGTGTC